>NC_090180.1:17464506-17654506 GCF_024679245.1 Pseudorasbora parva
GAGCTTCTCTCAATGGACTGTCTCTGCCATTATAAAGCTTGGAATCATCAGGATATTTATTAATATAATTCTAAAATGTGTTCATCAGAAAGAGGAAAGTCATATACACCTTGGATAGCTTGAGGGTGAGTAAATCATGGGGCAATTTTATAGTGAACTAATCCTTGCATGTAAGTCTAAGATTTATCAATAAAAAAAATAACATTTTGTTTAGCAAGGATTCATTCAATTGATCAAATTTGACATTCATTCAATTGATCACATTTTACTAAATAAATGTGCCCACTAGATTGTCCCTTTTTTGTTGACCAAATGATACCCATTTATCTCCAGACACTTACATTCAGAAAACCAAAAGGTTATACATCGACGGCAGAGCACGAAGAAATTTGGGCAGCGTCAATTCAGAGTTACATGATGTCCAGAGGATCATGGTCGCTAATATAGAGGAAGTGCTCCAGCGGGGAGAAGCCCTATCAGGTGAGTGAACACTTTTTGCATCCTGCTTCAGTCTCATAATACTATTTGTATTTGTAAAATCATGTATTTATTTTTCCCTGTCTTTCTGTAGCCTTGGATTCCAAAGCTAGTAACCTGTCCAGCCTGTCTAAGAAGTACCGCAGTGATGCCAAATATCTCAACACGCGCTCCACCTATGCTAAGGTGGCTGCCGGTGCTGTCATTTTCATCACGCTCATTGTTTATGTGCGTTTCTGGTGGCTGTGAATATACGTGACAAATTCAAGCAGAAATTCTCAGGACCTCGCTCTCAAAAATGGTTTGGACACCAAAGAGTCTGTTCTGGCCTTAAGGTTGTGTCTGTTTGAGACCCTGAATGTAGCTTTTGTCAAGTTCATAATGGTGTTGTCTTTTTACAGCTGTACCTTGCTTTATTTATAACCAGTGGAAGGTGTTAATGATGTACTTGTTGCCTTGTATGTCTTCAGTATGTTCATAACAGAGCTATGCAAAGTATATGTGGGTTTTATAGGTGTTAATATCACATCTGTACCTGGTGGTGAAACAATTATGCATCTTTGTTGGGACATTTTAAGTGCCCACTATGTCAAAAATGTTTAATTTTTAAGACATTTTTAAAATGTGAAGGTGGTTTTCTAGGAACACCAGAGTAAATGTAGACAAAATAATTGTATTGGTTTATTGTTTACAAATGATTCATGCAAAATACAGTCACATATAAATGCATTCATTCACTCAACATGAGGTCTGACGGGGTATAAATACATACATTTGTTTTTAAAGAATCACAAATTACCAGCCGCTCAATGCGTTACACAGTTCTGTTTCAAATCCAAATTGATGTTTGGAGATTTAGACCACGAGGTCAAAGTCGTCCCGCTGAAAAGAACAAACCCAAAATTGTGATGTTAAATTAGCAATAAATTCAAAAACAATTTTTTTGTTTAAACATTTCTTAACAATGCAAAATCAGATTCTCCTGATGCTTATATGAAACACTTTAAACACATTCTACACATTTTAGTGTTTAGAGAACATGTCTAGCGTCATACCTTTAGCCCATACATGGAGGCATTGATTAAATATGAAAATATTTTCCTGAATTCATTTGATTAAGCTTTGTGTACAGTAGTGTTCAAATGTTCAGAGTCCTTAGATTAAAAAAAGGAAATGAATACTAATGTTTAACAAGAACAACTTAAATTGATCAAATGTACATTTGTAATGTAATAAGATTTCTATGTCAAATAAATGCTGTTCTTTTGAACTTTATATTCATTAAAAAATCCTGAAGTAACATTTGTCTGGTTATCACTAGACCAAGCTCAATTTAGGATTGAACATTGGTCTGGGGAATCTGCTGGGTATGTTCTACTGCACAAGAGGAGTGATAAACGAGCATAAATTAGACGACTCTACGCAATCAAGTAGTCCTTCAACCAATCAGACCACCAGAGGCGTGATCAACGGGAATCGGGTTAAACAGTTGGATAAGCCAGTCTATGATTTTGTTCCCTCAAAAGTGTGACAGAGGCAGCAGAAATTAATGTACAGGTTTCCAGAGTTACAGGGCGAAATCGAATCGGCATCAGATCACGCTGGGTTTGCCCAGTCTTAAGTATCACAGTATCCACAAAAAATATTAAGCAACCGTTTTCAACACTGATGATAAATGTTTTATTTTTATTATTTTACAATAGAAATGTTTTAAAATGTAAATTTAAATAATATTTATCTGCCAATTTTTAAAATCAATTTACAACCATCAGCATTTTGGCTACAGCATGAAAAAGGTCAATATAACAAACCGATGGTTTAGTCATGAACTGTGAGGCACTGAGCTGTATAATGTCTGCTGCATAATCCAAGATTATACTGTAATATTCCTGCTGCGTTGCTGTCTGTGTTTTAATGTTTATTAAACAACAAAAGATCAACAAAATAAATCGCTCAATACTCTTGGACTAAACTTTTAAAGGATTAATTTCCGCGATTCAGACAGAATCCAGTCATAAAAACGGAATTTACTGCATAATGCGGAATGGCACGGAACTGGCTTTGATGAGTAAATAAAGCTATGGTCTATAATATACTAATAGTAGGGGTGACTCTGAATAATCGAAGATTCGATGCATCGATATACGGAGCCGGATTCGACCACTGATCTCACGGTCGAATCTTCGCGGGTGTTATGAAACGAGGATCATACCATTTTGGCAATATGGGGGTGCTCAATATTTTAAAGACGTGGCGCGGTGCTGAGCTGAGCGTCCGGTGTGCGACCCTTTTATGGGTGCTGAGCTTCCCACCGCGAAGGAAAACGCCGTCCCGCGCCTTCAATGAGTGTACACAGTCCTCTCAGCATTCGGTGCCTGTTCGCGCCGATTCAGGAAGTTGTTTAAAATCCTGCAGCGCCACAGAGCGCCATTTTAAGGTTTTATATTAAATTTATATTATATTTACATCATATCGTACATACTGATTTCACCCTGTGCTACAATATATACTCACTGTGCAGCTCTTCTGTCGATTCAAAATTGAGCTTGCACGTATATAATATGCACGTCTGGTGGCTGAGATACCCGAGATGTGGCGCTGAGCTTCGCATCCAGTGTGCGACCCACTTTAGGCACCATCGGTTTAAGAACGTGCATGTAAACACACTTAAAGTGTTCTTTTCCTCTCTTGGCAGGTATTTTTAATACTAGTTAATTTATCAAAATGTTCTTTAATATATTTGTGTGATGTTCTGTACTTCAATCGCGGCTTTAACATGTTATGAGAAAACGGTTTACGAATGTTTATCCACTACATTACCTTTTATTTAAACCTGAATAAGAAAACCATTGTCAGTTCGTCTTTCAGTTGGCAGGCAGTCTTGGTTGCTTTATTAAAAGTTGTTGCTTTGTGCAGTGTGTAAAGGAAAATAAAAATAGTTTTACCCTCCTGCTGACTAGTGTCGTGCCACCCAACCGATTCACACACACACACACAGATGATTCGTCTATCGGTCGACCAAAGAAAGATTCGACAATTCTGATTCGAATGGGAAAAACCTTAGTCGGGGACACCCCTAACTAAAAGTGTCTGTGAATATTAAACTGCAAAAAGACTGTTTACATATGAACCCAGGCCAACATATACATACATACATACATGCATACATATATATGTTGGACTGCTGAATGTTAAAAGGATCCGGTCTATGTTCATTTTAAATGATTTTCTAATGCAGCAATAAACTAGCTAGTAGGCTATAATTTCATGTGCTGTTTATTTTTTAATTTTGCTGATTTAAAACATGATCAAAGTGCTATTTTAAGGAAAAGTTTTCAAATAAGAGGGCATGTGACAAACATCGGTATTGGTCAATACGTTTTTTAAATTGGTTTCGGCCCCCCCAAAAAAATCATATCGGTGCATCCCTAAATATTCCTTGACATACCTCCTCATTGTAGTTCATGACATGTTGTTTGATCTTGGATGAGTCCACCCATGTGATGAAGTCTTCCATACTCCTGTAACAATATTGCAAAATAACTACACATTTCAGTTGCTGCAGACTAAATGTCAATTTTGAAATTAAACTTGTGATTTTTAAAATGTATTTCTTCAATGGGTATCAGAAAAAGGCAATGATGATTTTCATAACTAACCTTGTTACAAGAAACGCAGGATCGGTGATAATCTCAGGCCCAACTCGAATATCTGTTGCTCAGTCAAGAAGTATTTTGGTTACAATTAAGCAAATTAATTTGCGAAGAATATTTTCTTCATGATATTACAGCTTAAAATGAGATGAACATCCATTATATTCAGGGATCAAGTCAATTTAATTATACAAAAGTAAAAAGTAATTTGTACAGTAGCTTGATTAAAAGTATAAAAATCAGGATTGCAATTTGGAAACTTAATTCAAAATAAAAGCTTTTATCATGCAAAAAAAGAGTTCATATCTCTCAATTTTGAAAGAATTTCGAGTATACACTAGGGATGTGACGGTGTGAAGAAATTTTCCCGCCGGTTAATTGACACGTGACAATACTGGTATCAACGGCAGGGGGCTTTTAAATGGCTAATTCTATAGAATCAGTGTATTGATTAAAGGGGGGTGAAACACTCAGTTTCAGTCAATCTCATGTCAATCTTGAGTACCTATAGAGTAGTATTGCATCCTACATATCTCCGAAAAGTCTTTAGTTTTATCATATTTATAAAAGAAATATGGGCTGTACCGAGTCTTTCCGGAAAAAACCGAGCGCCTGGAGGCGTATCGTGTGGGCGGAGCTAAAGAATGACGATCGCGAACAAAGCGGTGACGTCCTCAAGCGTGGAGAAACTCATGGCTATCGAGCTCAGCTAATACAGATAATGATCCAGAATCAAATCTGAGGCAGAAATAAATTGAACAGGAGATACGGCAACATCAGGACGTCTGTCTCTGTGGTATGTAATGTATTTAGGGGCCTGTCAACATTTCTGTGTCTTTACTCGCAGTTTATGAGGACATGATTCGTTTTATGGACTATTGTATGCGACTAGACCTTAGAAGTAGCAAGCAAAACGGTTTTGCACGTCAGAGTCAGACTAGTGTAACGTTATACAGAACAACAATGGAGTAACCATTAGCGCATTTGAATGACGAAGCACGCGATCGTATCGTTTACTGATGTTTACTCATGCGACGGTAGCCAATAGCAGAGACATTTGAAGCAGTTTTACTCACCGGCTGCTTCCAAAGCAAGACCGAATCTTTATCGCTGGGACCGCTCCGTCAAAAACACACTTCTTTGGTATGATTTGGTAAAGTCCTGTGACAGCAGTGACCGTGGAAATCCACTTTGCGACACGACTGAAGCGATGCTTTGAAGCTTCCCGTCATTTCTGCGTTCAAATCGGTTCAAATGTAGCGCTGCCTTCACGGAATGCTGTGCTGAAGCGTTGAAGTCGCTCGATGTCACCCATAGGAATAAAGTGGAGCGCGGCGCGCAACATAAGTCTTCACGGAGGACTGGATCTGCAGCTGAGAGACTGTTTACGGCGTGCATTTCCTCTCTCTCGCTCTAGTCACGCGCGCGCACCCTACCGGGAGAAGAGCCCGTACGGCCCATACAAGGACCTTCCGATCTATTAAAGTCAAGTAGACCCATACTCGAAAAAAACTCTCCGAAACTTGTGAGAAACTGGAAGGAGTATTTTTGACACAGAAATACTCCATCAAACGTCCAACAGTTTTTGAAACTTTGTCTATGTTTAGGATGGGAATCCAAGTCTTTAACAGTGTAAAAAGCTCAGTATGCATGAAACAGCATTTCACCCCCCCCCCCCCCCTTCTGGACATTGACAGTATACTGTATATGACAGTATATATACAGTATACTGTCAATGTCCAGAAGGACCAGGTAGGTAATAAAAACATCATCAAAGTAGTCTATGTGACATCAGTGGGTTTGTTAGAATCTCTTGAAGCATCGAAAATACATTTTGATCCAAAAATAACAAACACTACAACTTTATTCAGCATTGTCTTCTCTTCCGGCTCTGTTTTAAATCCGCATTCACGACTCAGTGATGCTGCTGACGTTGAGCGCCAGTGTATTCGGTTATAATAAATATGGTTGAGCAGAAAAATGCAAGTCTTCCTCTGTGTCGAAATGTGGTTATTTTGTTTACAGCGTGAATTTCCCTCAGACTACAAAAGAAGCTCGGGAACACCAGATAACACGCCAGCAGCAACACTGCAGAGTCGTGAACGCGGATTGAGAACAGATCCTTAAGAGAAGACAATGCTGAATAAAGTCATTAGTTTTTGTTATTTTTGGACCAAAATGTATTTTCAATGCGTAAAAAATTCTAACTAACCCACTGATGGCACATGGACTACTTTGATGATGTTTTATTACCTTTCTGGACTTAGACAGTATAACGTACATAGATTTTAAATGGAGGGACAGACAGCTCTCGGACTATAAAATATAAACTGTGTTCCGAAGATGAACGGCGGTCTTACCGTTGTGGAATGACATGAGGGTAAGTCATTAATGACATCATTTTCATTTTTGGGTGAACTAACCCTTTAAGACTAAAATGACACTTTAAGAAGCTTGATACATATGGGCCCAGGAATTTTTTGTTGTTGTTTGTTTCGTTTTTTTTTTATCCAGGCCAAATGAACCAAGTGAACTGAACTAGTGTGAACAACAGCCTAAATAATATGAAGTAAACATAATATACACAGTTGAGTGTCATTTCTGACTAAAGGATACGGCCCTGCTCGATGAATGTTGTAGCAGTCTTTAGGCTCGGAGCCATACGCAGTTTCAGCATGATTGTGGGAAGCCGTCTCCTAAAGAAAACAGCAATCAGGGAAAAAAAGAACAAATTGGAACTGGCAGAATGAACAAAACTATTTTATCAACTGAACTTTGACCCCTTTTATTTTTGTGATATATATTATATACATTTCTGAATTCTAAATAATCGTGTAATTTCTTTGATTAATTGTTGAAGTGCATACCTGCAGAATGTAGAGGCACAGACTTCATTTGCAAGGGAGAGATTCTGTTTGGTGGGAATCAAACCGATACTGTAACTGCAAAAGAGAAACACGATTTTCAGATTCGACTGCAGCTGCAATTACAATGAGCCCACTGAACATCCATAAGTACCCAACTTACAGTTTTTCCAAGAAAATGGTTGTGCTTTGAGCTCTGAAACCATCTTTTTCGTTCAAGTCCCGTATTTTCTGTGCCAATTCTCTGATATTTCGACTAAGTTTGTTGTATCTACAGAGACAAAGCATAACGTTACACGTATTCGATTCGTAAGTCATGTTTTGATCAGCTGTCTACTCTAAAAATGGACTTTAAAAAATACTTGTTTAAAACAAATATGCATAAAAGGGAGTCATATTTACTATATGTATTGTTAACAACTGATTTTCTTTAAAGTTACTCACTTGGTGTAATCTTCCCTCTTCTCAATACGATATCTCCTCAATATTTTAACCTCGTGTAGATTGTTGTCAACCTCCCAGTTAATAAAATCAACTTTCTTCAAGAGTTTCTGTTCGTGGAATTTCAATTTACGAACCATTTTACAAATAAAAATGACTATATTTATCGCTACGCGTATTATTTGGCTCTAGTGATCAATAGCTTTCACACGCGTGCTTATCATTTCACGGTGGTTTTCTGTAAAGAATGTGCGGCTGTCGGGCTCGACACTGGCGCCCAGTGGTCAGGAGAAATACAACAACATTTATATTAAAAAAAATAATTTTTACAGTTATAAAATGACTGTAATAAAGTTAAAACAGTTCAAAATAAAAACGTAGTGAATAATAATATGCATAGTAATGAATGCGTTATACGTAATAGCCTACGTTATATGTCATTTATCTTTTCTAAATAATATTTTTATGTTGATTATTATTCAACATCAGATCCCTGTGTATTTTTCCAAACTGGAGCAACTACACACTGACATTATGAATTTTGAAAACGGGTAAATACAAAGCAAAGACACTAGCCTATGCATTCCCATAGCCTACAATCAAACAACGTTAACTTACAATTTTGATGCAGAACAAACAAGTTAATGTCTACATTATTTATATGCCAACCCCCCTGTATTTATTAAATTAAACAACAAACAATAGCACGTACATTTTCCAAAAATATAAAAAAGTCGAAAATCTAAGTTTATTTGGCACAATTTCATACACAATTGTCATTCAAAGTGCTTTAAATAAAATAGATTAACAATTAACAATAAAAATAACAGATGAATAAGAAATTAAATTAAAAAAAATAGGCCTATACTTTTTAAAATTATTTCTATTTACAGATATAGGCCCTTAAAATCACACAAAGTAAGCTGCTTTGCAATTAAAACAAATAACAAACAAAAAACAGATAGGCCTAACGTCGTTTTAGGAATTTACAGGATTTTTTATAATTATTAAAAAATCCTTTAATAATTGCGTTGTCTTGGGTAAATGTAGCCTAGGTAAAATGTCTACAAAAAGCCACAAATCGTTGCTGTGTGAAATCACGTTGTATCTAATTTAGGAATAGCTATCAAAACCCCTGAACATCATGAAAAAAAATAGTTCTGTATACAACACACCGGTAGATGTCAATATAAGCAAATTTCCATCTTCATCTGAAAAAAAGTTTAGGGAAACGACAGAAATGAGTGTCAGGCATAGTTTCGCTTTGGTTGAACGTGTGCTAGAGGAAGTCATCGTGTTTATAAATGAATCGGATGCATCATTCAGGGCTGTACTGCACACCTGCTGTGTCTCTTGGACTCCGAGCTCACTCAGCACAACACTGAGCTGCACTGGTGAGAGACCAGGTAGGCATAAAGAGTTAACACATCTTCACACTCTTTTTACATATCTGATTATTTTAAATTGCAACGGACAAGGAACCATATGCGTACAGCATTCGGACGTCATGACGTCAAGAGCGTATTTTGGTTGAGGTGTCGTGTCAACCGTGCGGGGTCCCATGGTTAGTGGTGGCGAGATGAAACTTCATGAAGCATTGGGCTTGTTTGAGATGAGCAAAATCTGCGCAGAACCTTTTTTTTTTTTTTTTATTTTTTTATTTTTTTTTTTTATTTAAAGAATCAAGATTTACAAACAAACATGGCTGCATAGAATCAGTTACTTAAACAGTTACTTATGTCCTAAAATAGGACATAGAGGATATAGCCTGAGGGAGCAGCTCTTAATATAAACAGTGAAAATTAAATGAATAATTAAAACAACAACAAAAGTATAATGACATGACATAAGGGGAGAATTCAAACATTGTTCAGTTATTAGCCTCAGTTGGGAAGTGTTTTAGGATGTCAAATATTTTTTGTGCTTTAGGACCTTTCAAGATTTTTAGAGATTTCATATACATTTTAAATTCATTTAAAAAAACAACAAATTTGGGAGATGATTTCACAATTCTACACTTGTGAATGAAGAATTTAGCTAGACATACAATTGTATTAATACAGAGCTCATCACCTTTGTTTTGTAATATCAGTCCAAATGTTATGTCGTCCCTAGAGAGAGAAGTTGGGAGTGAGGACATCTTTGGCTTAACCCATTTATATATATCACACCAAAAAGTTTGAATTACATTACATGAGAAAAAAACATGGTCCGTGGTTTCAACATCATTTTCACAGAATGTGCATATATTATCATCTATACCAAAACGAAGATGTAGTAAATCTTTAGAGGGGTAAATATTATTCATTATTTTGAAGTGTGTTTCTTTCACTTTAGGAGCAATAGGGAGTGTTAGATACATTGTTCTTAGCTTAGAGATTGAATCCTTATCAAATTTTTGTAGGATGTTATTTTTATTTTGGTTATTAGGGTAGAGATGCTCGATAAAACATCTTCTAATAAAGTGGTTAGTGCATTTTTTATCCAGAACATGGATTCCTTGAATTGATAGTGGGGCCAATTGTGGTTGAATCGTATAATATTCCAAAATGCTTCTTGTTAGAAGGACATAACCTTGAGGTAGTGCTTTATGTAATTTAAAAAAATCTGATTTTGAAGGTTTGAAATTATGTTTGATGCAAAGTTGTTCATAATTTAAAAAATGTCCGTTAGTATCCATTAAGTCGGTCATGGACCATATGTTTTTCCCATACCAATCCTCAAAAAACAAAGATCGGTTGCGGTGCAAGATGTACCTGTTGTTCCAAAGTACAAATGTATGGGGTGAAAAGTTATGTATGTGTAACATTTTCCAATACAAGAGTATTTGTTTGTGAAACTCTGATAATGATATAGGTAATTTATCAACATTAAAGTCCGCTCTAAGAAGAAATTCTAATCCTCCAATTTTCTTGAATAAGGTCTTTGGAATACAATACCAGAAGGAGTTATTGTGTTTGATCCAAGATTTTAGCCAATTTATTTTTAAGGTTCCATTAAGGCAGTCAAAATCAATAACTTTTAGCCCTCCATCATTTGTGTCTTTAACCATATTGCTCTTTTTCATATAATGTGGTCTGTTTCTCCAAATGAAGTTTAGGTTGATTTGGTTGATAGACTTAATTAATTTGTTTGAAATGGCATTGGAATAAGCTGGGTAAATACATCTTGATAAACATTCCATCTTTGTTAGGTAAATTCGACCTAGAATTGATAAATCCCTCTGTAGCCATCTATTTAACCTTGATTTGCATTCTTTAATTTTATTTTCTACATTTAGAAGTTGGCTTTGTTTTTGGTCCTTGCAAAGGTAAATTCCCAGGTATTTGATTTCTGATTTGATAGGGATATTACAGATGGTTTTCAATGAAGTGTCATGTACAGCAAGCAATTCACATTTTTTTAAGTTTAATTTTAGACCTGAGGCTTTCGAGAATTTTTCAATTTTGGCAATAGTTGTTGAAATTTGGTATCTATCTTTTAAGAATATTGTAGTGTCATCCGCTAGTTGGCTGATTATTATGTCTGTGCCCAGTACATTAAGTTTTTTAATTTCATTACAGTTTTTAATATAGATTGCTAGCATTTCTGTGGCTAAGATGAATAGGTATGGTGATATGGGGCAACCTTGAGGGATACCCACATTAATCTTGAAGCTTGGGGTGGTACCACTAGGTAATAGGACACAGCTACTAATATCTCGATATAAGCCACCAACCCATTTTCTAAATTTGATTCCAAACCCAAAGTGTTTGAGTACAGAAAGAATAAAAGGATGTTCCACGGAGTCGAATGCTTTATAGAAATCTAGAAAGAGAAGGAAACCATCATCCTCTATTTGGCTTCTATACTCAATAATGTCCATTACCAATCTTATATTATTATGAATTGATCTTCCTTTTAAAAATCCTGACTGTGTATCTGCAATAATATCTGAAATTCCTGTTTGAAGACGAGAAGTAAATATATAGGTTAGAAGTTTGTAGTCTGAATTTCTAAGTGTAATGGGTCTTCTGTTATCAATAATTCTGGGATCTTTTCCAGGTTTTGGGATAGATATTATAACTCCATGCCTCATTGTTGGTGGGAGTACACATGTTTCAAATATTTCATTAAAGACTAGTAGCAGCAGGTCTCTTAGATCTACCCAAAAATGTCTGTAAAAGTCACCTGTGAGACCATCAGATCCAGGGGCTTTGTTAATAGAGAGACGACCAATTACTGCGTCTAGTTCTGCAATTGTTATTTGATTATCACATGTTTGTTTGAGGTCATCTTTTATTTTTGGAATATGTTTTGCTATATCCTGAAAAAAGTTCTGACAGTCCATGCTAGAGAATTTAGAGCTATAGAGCTGGCTATAGAATTTCCAGATTTCTGAAGAGATTACTTTTTCATCTGAGATTTCATTATTATCAACCATCAGGGATCTTATGCTATTTTTTTCCTGTCTTCTTTTTTCAAGACCACAGAAATACGATGAATTTTTTTCCCCCTCCTCTATCCATTTAGCTCTGGATCTAATAAACGCCCCTTGGGCCTTACGACTGTAGATTTCATCTAGTATAGGTTGGAGGCATAATATCTTCTGTCTATCATCTTCTGATGGGTTTGGTTTGTTGCAGTACAAATTTAACTGATTAATAATGTCTACCTCTTGTTTTTCACAATTTTTTTTAAGCATTTTACTGAATGAGATGGTAAATTGACGTATTTTATATTTTAGAAATTCCCACTTTTTGGTAGCAGTTGTTAGCTCCTCAGAGCTGGCATATTTATTAATTAATACTTTGATTTTTTGGCAGTAGTCATTATTTTTGAGCAGACTGGAATTGAACTTCCAATATGTGTGTGAGTGAGCATTGTTGTTATTGGGTTTGATTTGTAGTAGAATAACACTATGATCTGTTAGTGGTGCAGCTGAGATATCAGAACTGATATTATAGATCATCAAATTATTTGCAATTAACCAGTGATCAATTCTGGATTTATAATTGTGGCTTGAACTAAACCAGGAGTATTTAAGTATTTCAGGATTTAAGTGCCTCCAAGTATCAACCAAATTTAGTTTTTCGCAGAAGTTTGTGAATATAGTGTTTGGATGATTTACAGAGTACCTGCAAGGATATTTATCAAGAAATTCATCATGAACTAGGTTTAGGTCACCACCAATGATGATGTTATCAGTTGAGTGTGTTAATTTAATATTGCCTAACTTCAATTCAATTTGCTCAAGTAGGTTTCGGTTTTGTCTACTGATGTTATATCCATAAATGTTGACTAAGATGAATTTCAGACCATCTATGTTTATAATAAGAATCAACCAGTGGCCAGCTTCATCTGCCATATGGGACACAATATGACCTTTGAAATTATTTAGGAGGATGGCGACACCTGCTGATCTCGAAGTGCCATGGCTAAAGTAAGCTTCATCTCCCCATTGTTTAGACCAAAATATAACATCATCAATCTTAGAGTGCGTTTCCTGCAAAAAAATTATATTTGACCTCTTCCCTTTACAAAATAAAAAAATACTTTTTCTTTTTGTCATGTCTCTTAGTCCCCTTGCATTAACAGAAATTAGAGAAATGTTACTCTTCAAACAAAACATAGAAGAAAATAATAATAATAAGGATAAGAAATAATCAATAACAACGGATTACTGAACTTACTCAGAACAACGGTAGAAGTTTCCTATCAGGAAAATAAAATATTGTAGTAGCAAAACCCTGAGAACACGTTTTCATTTAAACTCACTTATATTCGGGATTAAAAAAAAAAACCCTGGACAGTTGTGTCTATGGTGAGACTCTTTGACCATTAATGAAAGCATGGGGGCCCCGGAACACTGTCTTTAGACCAGCCTTCCTTGCTTGTTCAACTTTCGGCCACACAGCCCTCCGTGCCTCTCTGTCTTCCTTAGTGAGGTCTTCTGCGAAGCGGATGTTGAGATCCTTGCAGACGTGGTGAAGTTTGGTGATTCGCCAGAGTTCGTCCCTGAAGTGGCGTCCTGTGAACTGCATGATTATCTGACGAGGGCGGTTGGTGTTACTCGGCCCCAGTCGATGCACAGAATCTAGGATGAATTCCATTTTATCTGCGCAGAACCGATCACCGGTGATCAGCGCAAGATGCATGCCGGTTAGAAATGTGTCCGAGGGCGGTCCGCCTTGCTTTGATGTCATGCTGACGTATGTCAAAAATCTCTCGCGATGGCGAGGCGGATGTGTCGGATTCTGCAGTCGAGCGCAGTTGCTCTCCACCGACTGCGCTGGCCAAAAGCACGATGGGAAACGACTTGCTGACGACACAGCTTAATGCTCATTGGTTTAAACAACTGTGATGTAAGGTTGTTTTCTTAAATATTTGATTTTAAAACTCTGATATCATGTTTTTATGTGTATAAATTATGTGTGCATATTCTCAAACTCTCGGACAGTGCGGTCTTTCTGTGGGTTAGCTATGTGATTGTTGTCATGTTAATAAAAATATATAAAAACATGTGTGTAATTAAAATAAAATTCTTGATAAACAGGCCTTTCGAAAGGAAATAAATAACAAAAACTTTGGGTGTCTTGTTCATAATTTTTATTTTCATATAAAAGCAACAGAACTTAAATTACATCCAGTTTATCAGCAACAGAGCGCACGAGTGTGAATCCCGCGAAACTCCGCACCTGATCTCGCAGGTGTCTGATCCACTACGAGAAGAGAGAACTGTAATCTCACACACACACACACCTGATCTCGCAGGTGTCTGATCCACTACGAGAAGAGAGAACTGTCCGGCTTGCCTGCTCTTTTTTCACTCCTCCCCTCACTGCAGCTGCCTAGTCTCGCCTTTATTTCAGGCAAGGCAAGGCGCATCTCAAACAAGCCTATTGATTGAAGCTTTTCAGCAAAATAATTTCACAAAAGGGTTAATTCATTTCTCGAGGCTTCAGTTTGCTCACAACACTATACCACCTGGTGGTCAAATAGTGTAAAACAAGCAGATAGCTATATTACACGTGGTCAAAGAGTGTAAAACAAGCAGATATTCAATGTATTTTATCTAACTAATCTAGACAATCTATTTAATCTAACTAATCTAGACAATCTATTTTATCTAACTAATCTTGACAATCTATTTAATCTAACTAATCTATTTATATGAATATAATTGTTGGCCTATTTCTGGTGGCATATTGTATAACTGTGTAATATTGGCTTGAAACGAATCGGGCTATGTTGTGTGTAAATTACTATCCCAGGGCATGCCTTGTAATATTATATAGCACCTGGCTGGAACCATTGTCAGTTTGAAACCGAATGAGCCTTAGAGTTTCCTAAGACTCGGGTAATGTAAGCAATTATATAAATCTGTGTGAATAAGATAGAGGGAAGTTAGCAAAGGAAGAGCATAAAAATTGGACTTAACACAGCCTCGGTACACCTACACTATTGCCAAAAGTATTGGGACACCCCTCCAAATCATTGAATTGATTTGGAGTTCCCCTATAGTTCCACTGAAAGGAACTCTTAATGCTTAAACATTCCAAGACATTTTGGACAAATTCATGCTCCCAACTTTGTGGGAACATTTACGGGATGGCCTCTTCCGGTACATCATGACCAGTGCACAAAGCAATGTCCATAAAAGACATGGATGAGTGGAGGAACTTGAGTCCTGACCTCAACCCGATAGCAGGGCCATGCACAGACATTTTGAGGGGCAGTGGACCAAACCACAAAAGGGGCCACTATAAGGGGGTTGAGTATCAATAACAAACCTTTCACAATCATATTGAAAATACAACTGTTAGTGCTTAAGTGCTATTCAATTTTTTTATGTTGTAGATTTAAGTAGCAAATGAGAATCACCAAAATGATTGAATACATTTTGAGATAAAAGGTCTTGTTTATGATTTTCAGTTTTGTTCACAGTAAATAAAGGATCAGTTTTTCAATAACAGAAGAATATGGTATTTGGGGTAAAAGGCATATTTAACATGATAAACAGCAGACTGACTTTAACATTTGTTGGCATGACATGGTTAGATTCAGAAGGTAAAAATATATGAAGTTGGGTGTCCACCTCAGAGATAATCATCATATTTATAATAAAAATATGATAATAATCATATAATACAAATATTTAATTGTTACTACTGTAAAACTTTATTAAAGTATTATGGGATTTCATTTAGTGCTTTCAGATTCTTTACTTTATTTTAAAAATAATTTCTTTACTTTTTTTATATTAAACATATTTTAATATTCGTTGAACAATAATGAGTTTTCAAAATGAACAGAAAATAGGCTACTGCAAACTTTGCTAAAGATATATTTTTTTTGCAGTATGAACATAGACCTAATTAAAAAGCAATTTTTTCTTAGGGTGCGCCTTTAGCCCCATTGTACCCTATGATACAACTAATTTATATGATATTTATAATAGCCTTTATTACCTTTTTAAATTGTGTATATGATTAATATGGTATTAATAAAATATGCCATTTTAATAAAATATGCCGCGGACTATCACTCTATTTATACTCACCTGATTATCGTTATTGAGAGCAGCTTGGAACGCCCCCCACAAACGGGTTTACCCATGTGAGAACAAATGCTAACTCACCATTTTTCATTATTTAGTTAACTGCAAAAGTATAAATGAAATGCCTTTATTACAGAGTCTTTAAATCCATTTTGACCACTTCTAGTACCCATACTGTAAGAGCACGATTAGACACCCATACAAAAAAAGTGTATTTTCCTACTTTCTGGAATACCACCCTGGAGGCGGGTGCGTTATGTGCACATTTTATGTGTCTCCCTCATTATCACATCTGATTTAACTAATCAGAGACTGCAAGAACTAAATTGGGTGTGTGATAAGGGAGACATAGAAAATTTGCAAGGCTGGGCTGCCTCCAGGTAGGGATGGGTTGAAACCAAATGTCGACATACGTCTCGAATTTTCATCGCACTAGTGCTTTGAAAAAGTGGTCCGGAGCATTGCTTGAAATGAGACTGTCACATGACCTGTGGAAATTAAGCTTTGTTACCTCACTCTAAATGTGTAGGTGTTTTCAAACACCTGACCCGAAACCCACCCCACCCCTAAACCCTACCCAACTGGGATATGTGCAAATCCGGGGGGTATTCCAGAAAGCAAGGTTAACCTACCACCATGACCTCTCGGTTGATTAACCCAAACCTTACTCGAGTTATGCTGGTTCCAAAAATGCATCTGTGAGTAAGTTCAGATAACTTATGTTAAAGGGTTAGTTCACCCAAAAATGAAAATTCTGTCATCATTTACTCTCCCTCAAGTTGTTCCAAACTTGAATGAATTTCTTTCTTCTGCTGAACACAAAGAAAGATATTTGGAAGAATGTTTGTATAGAAGCAGATTTTGAGCCCCATTGACTACCATAGTAGGGAGAAAAATACTATGGTAGTCAATGGGGCTTAAAATCTGTTTATATTATATTATATTCATACAATTAGCATCTCTGTCTGAGACAATATCACACTAAGGAGGGAATCATCTATGAATGACACATGTCTTTCCTTTTACATGAAACTTCCCCAAACTCCTGCTCCCTCTTATATTTAGATCACCTGAAATACACAAAAAATCTACTTGATTCTATGTCAGTCCTCACTGTACTGTATATATATGTTTGATATTATTGGAAATGTCTTAGTGCGACTGGTACAAATATCTCAACTCCACAGAAGTAAACCAGAACATGATAAAGGTTTTGAGAGTATCTTGCCTTAGGATGGAGGGTGTGGCTTTCAGCCATTTGGTCTTTTGTCAATATAATTCTATGGGTCAGTGATTACATTTCAATTCCCATTGTTAACATATGTTTCCATTTGAATGTTTCTGTCTTGGTCTGGGTATTTAAAGGAATGTTGCAAATAGATCAGGACTTGATACTGTAATCAGGCCCTGTCAGCCCGTAATGCTGGATATCTTAAGATAACCCAGCATTATGTCATTTTTAGCAGTCAGGAATGAATTTCATTCTTTCCTTCAGAGTATTTGATGTTATGTATGGATTAGGCTACCTTTGAATTGATTATGTAATTGGCATTATACATTTACCTGACTATTAATGAATTGTTACACTTTGATTGTTTCTGACTTGCTCTGGATTATTCAGGTTATGGACAGGTATAATTTCAACTAAGGGTTAAACAGAATAATTAAGTGTGTGATTAAACTATTAAATATAAATCACCAAATAAACAATTGGCATAAAACCTAAATTCGAAATGATGATTGAATGGCGTCAGATAAAGAGGAATTGGAATTAAATCCCTTTGCCCTGCTGAAAAGACAGAACGTGCAGGGACCTTTACCCGCCATTGTTAGCCTCCATTGGGATGATTTGGTCAGGCTTACACCTTGTTATTAGCCTGGATGCCAGCCGAACTCAGCTCCGGCCACAACATTTGAGCTCGGGCAGTTCGGTTTGGACTTGATCCATAGAGGAGTGATTATGTCCGAACAGAAACTCGTCGGACCAATGAAATCATCAGGGCGGGCTTTAGACAATGATGGACAGATGATAAACTGTAACGTTATCATCCACGCCATCAAAGGCACTTGGGTTATATTTGTTCAAATCCTATTTATATATATATATATATATATATATATATATATATATATATATATATATATATATATATATATATATATATATATATATATATATATATATACTATTAAATATATATATATAGATGCCTTATTAGTGGCTGCATGGATCGGTCGAATGAGGTATCTATAAATATGTCTATGATCACGCTGGGATTTTGACCTTATTCAACAGAAGTCATGGCATTTGGAAAACTAGATGAGATTCGCCTGATGGTAAAAAACAACAACATAAATACAGTTCTGTTTCTTGCAGAAACTGATCATTTCGTGTCTTAAGACATCAGTGTCGCCACGAGCCACAGGGTTTAATATGGATTCGTATGTCTGTGTGTTTTTTACTCTCATCATTTGTTAAATTTAGTCATAGTGACTGTCATAAAAAACACTCCATTGACATGCATTATATGAGCAGTTGGAGTTAAAAATCTTAATTTGTGTTCTACAGAAGAAACAAACACACCTATCTTGGATACCCTGGGGGTAAGCAGATAAACATCAAATTTTCATTTTTGGGTGAACCTATCCCTTTAAATAATGTAAAAAATGAGTTCATCAGAGTGGTCCAAGACCCTAGGACTTTTGTAGCACTTAAATCACGAATGTACACAAACAAAATTGACTGGATTCAAGGAGTTTTGTGGTTGAAATAAAAAAAGTAACAAATCCTCCATACTTTTGTCTTGAGCATGTTTTTCGAATTTGTATAGGTATTGTGAAGAATGTTGGTGTAAAATACTGTTTTACAGTACACACCCCTTCATTGTTTTGCTGATCTGGTGAAATATATTCACCATTTAAATTGTATATTCATTCAGCTCCTAGAAACGGAGGTAGCTATTATTTATTAGACTTAGGTAAAACTTCCCACTATCAAAAGTATGTAGCCTACTCAGACTGCACTTTAGGTTCCAATGGTGCAGTTGCTGGAGCTGTTGACTTGTCGGCCTGAACAGAGCAGAATTGTGTTTGACCCCCCTCTGCTCAGCCTCATCTCTGCATAAGGCAGCCTGTGTGCTCTGTGTGTGCCCTGCCAGCCACCTCACCTCGGCTTCTCAATCACGCCCAGACTTCTATTTGCCAATTATTATTTGCGTTATTTACGTTAACGTAAAGCTAGCGATTTTAAACTTTCACCGGTTTTTCAATTAACCGACTCAATTTGTCGTAATAAAGCTGGTCTTGTGTAAATAGTCTTTTCTTTTGTGGAAGCAAAACTGCGTGAAAATATATGATTGCAACACTATCACATCCTCCTTCCATCCGGCTGTGTGTCAGCGGGAGTGGCTTACGTTTGGCCTCTTTGCTGTCTGATGCATACTTTCTGCACTGAATGGAGCTGTCACTTCTGAAAAATAGCTGCTCAAGCGACAGAATTAATTTGGCAATCTCAGCAATGACATCGATACGATGAGTTTTACTGGGGTGAGTGAGGATTATCTGTGAAACTTTCAGAGTTAGTGAACAGATATTGTAATGACATGTCGACTGTGCTTATTTAATTCTATATGCATGCGGCTAAGGTAGGCATGTGGCATTTTTTTCATGGTGAAAGCAAAATTGTAGTTTAGTTAAGTTATTTTGATGGAAAAGAGGATAGGAAAATGAAAAAGTTAACTTGCATGCATTTTGTAAAGTGTCTCTTTTATTTATTTTTTATTTAAGAAAGGGGGAACAATGCATTAATGAATATTAAGACAAATGTAATATGCCTTAGGCTAATTTCCATCTGCAGACCCCATGCAGGTACATATTAGATGCTAGGCTACATTAAAGGAAAGAAAGGAAAAGTGTTGATATCTTTTAGTAATGTCTAATGGGTTGAGGCATGTGAACACTTAGTGAATGCATTAGTGATGTTATGGGTTTATACCACACCGAGTACGGTAATACTGATAGGCTAACACTGATTAGTCTATCAAAAGGCACGTTATTGTTATCCTGGTCACAATACATTTTTATGTATTGTTTTACTTAAATGTGCATGTCGCAGCATGCAGCCTACACTATCAGTTATAAGTTAATCAAAGAACAAAAATCACCCACTGATTTTGGCTGAATAACTTTTGTAGCTAGTGTTAACATGCATTAATCTACATTTATTTTATACAGTGAAGATTATGCAATGTTATTTTAAGTTTGATTATTCAGTTTCTGTACCTGAAAGTTAGACCTGAAACTTCTTAGCACTGTTCTTACTTTTTTGCTGACTGTTTACCTTGTATTCAATGTTTTAAATGTATATTACTAGGCTTATGTTAGTATTTTTTTGCTGTGGAATATCAGTTGGAATCAGCAACTATGAAATTTCACTGGTATATACAATTTTGGTATTATGCTTTATGTTTTTCGGTCTATGTACGCTCTAAAGAAGACTTGAACAGCCCATGCATAAAAATCTAGAACTGCCACTGCCCCGCTGGTGATACCGGTATTACTAGTATTACCAGTGTTGTCATACTCCCATGGTGGGAACATTTACTCATTATTACTGTTACGAAGTTATCAGGCATGGCAGAGTATCTAAAAAAGCAGGAATATTTTAGTAAAACACAAGGAGAAACAATAGGAACAGGGACCCGTGAGGCAACACCCACAATGACTAAAAAAACACAACTAAAAAAACACAACATAAGCACTACATAAGGAAAACTAGCTTAACAAGATCACAAGGGGAAAACTTGGGAAAATTATCAACATTAAAAATTTAAAAGACTACAAAATATGGCATAAGACAGGAAATAACAAAATATTTTTATTATATTATAAAATATAATAAAATTCTTATATTTAATATAATAATTACATATAATTTGTAATACAAAATAATATTAACCTTTGTCATTAGACACACTATTTAGTTCCCTTTCGAGAGAGGTTCCTCGTATTGCGTATGCATATGGGAAAAACTCCTTTTCTCGAGAAAGTGAAGCAAAACTTTATTAATAAATGTATCTATGTAAAGCGCAGTGCAGCTGCACGGCCATAGCCCGGCGCGAGGAGCGCTCTGATTGGCCGGGCCGCGGCAACTGCAGGAACCTATGGTGAGGCGGCTGAGAGGAGCGAACGAATGGGGGCGCTCAAGAGAGACCGCCGAAAAAGGGGGCTTATGTTAGCATACATAATGCTATATTATGCATATATATTATATATATATGTATGTGGAGGCTATATAAGACCCTGATTCACCATAGGTATCAGATTTTATCTCCTTGGATAAAGATTTAATGGTACTTGGAGTTTCCTGTTGTTCTAGCATCTTGCGTTATCTAGAAAATGCTGTTTCCCTTAGAAATTTTCAATTTAATCAGAAATTGTTTAAACAGTTAATAAGTGGATAAAATCTCTACTTGCTAGCCTAGAAATCAAGACGCACCCTAGCGGCAGCAAATCTAATTTGCCGCGAGTGTCGTCTAGCAACTCTCAATTCACTTCTGAGCTGTAAATGCCAAACTCTTGTCGGGCCAATCACATCGTGTATAGAGTTGCTGGGCGAGGCTTAACATAATGACGGCCGAGTTGCGCTTGCGCGTTTTTCTAGTTAACACAGAAACTGGTGAACAGCGGTCTTTCAAATCATCTTTGACCGCGACTCAGAAAGACTTGAATTTAAGCATTTCTCTGAGAAAATAACAAACGGCACTAAAGTGATTCTTTAGAATCGAAAATGTGTTCTGAGTTTTGCTGACCGGATATGTCAAAAGTTTAATCTGTCAACGAGCTCTGCTTCACCTTCGTTGCTCTAGTTGGTTGTAGCGATATCCAATTGCGTGTACGGCGTGCAGAGGGACTTTCAAAGACAACCGTTTATCCCGCCCCTCGGATTGAGCCCTATCAATGGTGAGTTTCCAGACCAAAAATTTTGATGTGGGTCTGGCTTGTCAGGCTATAGCTACTTGCAGGAATACAGTTGTAATTGCCACTTTCTTCAGTTTAAGACGCTGAGCGAAGCTTGCTTGAAATGGGCCGAACAAACGAACAATATTGAAAATTAAATTGTTGTGGTATCCGATTATAATAAACATCAACCATGACTGTTGACATTTTTTATCTGTGGGAAGGGTAGAAAAGTCCTTGCACAGCCTGGAACATGACATGTGTCCATGAGAGAAGTTTGTTTACCGTACTACATCATCTTGTCTCTCTTTTTCTCTGTTAGACTAAACTGGGACACTCATCCCTGTCCCCTGTCTCTGTATCAATTGAGGCGTCCGGTATTTCCATGTCGCCCACCTCATCACAACTGAAGTATGTATCTCTGGGGGTGCTGGTACTGCAGACCACCTCCTTGGTGCTGACAATGCGGTATTCCCGTACGCTGCATTCTGAAGGTCCGCGCTACCTGGCATCGTCTGCTGTAGTGTGTGCGGAAGTTCTTAAGATAGTTGTATGCTTGCTGCTCGTCTTAAGAAATCACAGTAAGTTCTCTGCTCTGACTATATTGATGTTTCATTTCAGTAAGCTCAAATCCCTGAATTGTAATGTGTGAAAACTGATGTAATTATTTACTTATTTATACAGTGTTATGCAGTCTGTCTGTAATGTATTAGATCTCTCGATACCAGTTCAAACCGAATTGTCTTTCTTGTTAGGAACAGTGGAGGAGAATTTTGCCTGCTCACTGTCTAATGTGAAGTGCTGTGTGTGACTCTTAGGTTTCAGTGTTCGTGCACTGAATCGGGAGATAAAGGAAGAAATAATCAACAAGCCTCTGCTGACGCTGAAGCTGGCCATTCCCTCAGGTATCTACACTCTGCAGAACAACCTGCTCTATGTGGCTCTGTCAAATCTAGATGCAGCTACCTACCAGGTAAGAAAACATAAATCCAGAAGAAGGCTCTTTTTTAAAAGCTTTCAGATCATAAGTTTAGTTTAGGTTTTTAGATTAGTTTTTATTAAAGGGGTCATATGTATGGATTTGTGTGTTGGCAGTGCCTGTACACAACCATTTATCATATAATGATAAAAATCCATCAAGTGTTTTTTAAAATCCTCGTTATATGTTTTCCCCTGTCTCAAATCGAGCCGTTCGACCGCGTGATGTCACACGGTCGGACACCCCTCCCACGACTGTTGATTGACAAGCAACGTTTACCCTCAGACGCGATCCGAATCATGAATCAATACACTGATTCACAACCGTTTGAATCGCTATTTGAGGATTGAACACAAACAAGGAAGAGAGGACAATGCTGAATAAAGTCGTTGTTTTTGTTATTTTTGGACCAAAACGTATTTTCTCCTTCTCATCAGATGATGCTTTACAACACGGCCACTCTCTTGCAGAGTTTAATTCCAACCCTGAAAAAACACTCACCTTGCCTGTAACTTGAAGCCGAGTACACACTGCCCGATTTTATCCCCGATTTTGACTTGGCAACAGGTTTTGTGAAATAGCCGACAAATGCACGAGATCATAGGCAATTCGGTGCTCGTGCACGCAAGTGACAATCACTTAGTGTGAATGATCAAAGACGCGATCAGAGAGAATCGCAGACACCCATGAGATATTTGGCATGCTAAATATCTGGACCTGTAGGCGATTCATAATCCTGCCGCGTGAAATGAGTTCTGAGTGAAAATTAAGATTTTTGTGTATGTACACCGATGTTCTAATTGAATTTTTACAGTAATATCTCTTTAATGCATCAAATTTAATGCATCATTACTGAAAAAAAGTATTAATAACTTACTGACTTTCTTTCTTTTTATCTTATTTTCATTCCTATTATGGTTTTCCAGGTTACATATCAGCTGAAAATTCTCACTACAGCCCTGTTCTCTGTGTCCATGTTGGGCAAAAGACTCGGCCTTTACCAGTGGCTCTCACTACTCATTCTGATGGCTGGCATTGCACTTGTCCAGGTAAGGATATAGTAGTCTTGTGAATTTAAAAAAAAAAAATTTTAACAGCCAACCAGCTTTTGTGACTCTTAAAATAGAGCATGACATGATTATTTGCTTTCATTAACCCATAGATCTCCTCAAATAAGCACACACTAGACTCAACTCTGAGTTTGCCTTTAGCATGTTGCTGAGCAATGGTATACTCGAATAATCATAAAAATAGAAAGCACACACAGATATCATGTTTTCTGTGCGTTTTTCACTGTCATACTTTGGCTTGGATTACATTAAATGACCAAGCATTTATTCATGCAAATGCTTTTAAAC
This sequence comes from Pseudorasbora parva, assembly GCF_024679245.1. NCBI lineage: Eukaryota > Metazoa > Chordata > Actinopteri > Cypriniformes > Gobionidae > Pseudorasbora > Pseudorasbora parva. Next base: position 17,488,776 of record NC_090180.1, read on the forward strand.
CATTCACATGCAATAAGACATGAAAAGAACTGAGTGCATTACTATTATCTTTTAGAGCAGAGTTTATAATAAATAATTTAATTTTCATTTTATATGTATTTTAAATCACATTTTATTACTTCTTTTTATTTTAATTAATGTATTTATTTGAATCTTATTTCTATTATTTACTTTTCCATTTTTACACAGTGTTTCTCTTAACTGAGACCCATCCCCCTGTATATTGTATATATATATATTTATATATATATATATATATATATATATATATATATATATATATATATATATATATATATATATATATATATATATATATACAACTCTTTCTTTGTTTCTGTTTGGCATGAACCAACAGTGGCCATCTGAAATCACGACAAACACCCAACAGAAGGATCTGACGGCCAGCTCTCAGCTGATGGGACTGCTGGCGGTTCTTGTGGCCTGCTTCTCCAGTGGATTTGCTGGCGTGTATTTTGAAAAGATCCTCAAAGAGAGCAAGCAGAGTGTCTGGGTCCGTAATATTCAGCTAGGTCAGCAGATTTCTTTTAAGAAATATATGTAGAAACTACCCAGCAATCCATTGAAATCCTTAAAGGAACACTACACCGTTTTTAGAAATGGGGCTTATTAAACTTTTTTCCTACATTTAGATATGTGGGCAAATGCATTTTTGTCTTAGTGCATGCATTGTTTTAGTTTGGCAGGGTCACCACTAGCTTAGCTTGGCATAATGAATGGAATCCTATGTTGCCAGCTAGCATGCCAGCTATTTCTAAAAACGGTGGAGTGTTCCTTTAAAAGAAGCTAAAATGCTTTTAGTCTTGGTAGCCATTGTTTTACATATTACTGCTTCAGGTTTCAGGAAGTGTTTGTGTTTATGAGCCACCATCCTTATTTCTTTCATAACACTTGTTTCCTTCTCATATCAGGTTTATTCGGACTGATTTTTGGCCTTGGGGGAGTGTTTGTGTACGACGGAGAAAGAGTGAAGGAGAATGGACTCTTTCAAGGGTACAATAATGTGACGTGGACTGTGGTGTCTCTTCAGGTACATTTACACTTCCTCTTCAGAATAAACAAAAACGTACATACATACGCAGACCTGCATGTCACACTATTTGTTATATCTTTTTTGTATTTGCTCCACTTATCTGTAGGCTTTGGGTGGTTTGGTCATTGCAGCTGTAATTAAGTATGCAGATAACATCCTGAAGGGCTTTGCCACATCCATCTCAATCATTCTGTCCACCCTCATCTCTTATTTCTTATTGGAGGATTTTGACCCTACCAGGTAATACAGTTGTTTCAAAACTCATTGATTGTATTTGGGTCTTTCTCAGGAAACTGTGCCATGTGTGTCCTGTGATTTACTCAAGCAGCAACCTCCCACAATCTCTCTTGAAGCCAATAAGGAAGTAATGTAAACTGCAATTCCTCAAATGTCCACTAGGTACAGGCTCCAGATATATAAAGCCTTAAAGTTCTGCATAATTAAGGGCGTGGTTACTTTGAGTGACAAGTGGATAGCCATTTATCCGCCGTCTATAGTCATTGCGTCACCTAAGCTCCGCCCACATCCCGCTTTTTGCCCATTTTTTGTTATCCGGGAATGACGCGCGATGACACGCTAGCAAGATGGCAACGCCCAGCTCGTCTCTACTTTACGCTTCAGAACGGCTTATCGGAATCCTATGGGTGACGTCACGGACACTACGTCCATATTTTTTTACAGTCTATGATTTACTACTGTGATTTAGCTACTGAGTATTCCTGTGAATTACCAAATTGTGTGCACAAGAAAGGATTAAGCAGTCAGTAAAGAAGTCACAACTGTAACAGTCTTAGTGTAATGGTGGCTAAATATCATCCCGCCCTAAACTCACACCAAAAGGTGTGTCAATGTTGCTATGTTGTACTGGTCGGGATGCTCCAACAAACAGAGCAATGTTTTGATAGCACCACAGTGCCTCTTCACCCTCTGAGGGAAATAAATTCACATTTAGGTTACACTTTACTTGGTAAAATTTTATTTTAAGGTGACGTAGACATGTTACTACATGTAGTTATATAGTAATAACTATATGTGACCCGTGCATGCAAAATGAGTCGCAATGAGCCAATTTCCAAAAATTAGTTATTTTATTAAATTTATTAAAAACCCTTCAATGTATGATTTTTTTGAATTGGACAAGAAATTAAATCAATAGAGTCAGCAAAGTTAATTTTAATAAAAAAAATAAAGTTAGGTTCCAAAACAAAATCACCTGGCAACCACACCTTAAATCCCTGGTAATAATACCACCTTTTTCAAAAGTCAAAACCAAATATTTATAGGGAAAAAAAAGTATTTTCAACTTTTTTTCATGATACCACAAGTTGTTAGCCTGACAAGCCAGACCCACATCAAGATGTTTGGTCTGGAAACTCACCATAGACAGGGCTCAATCTGAGGGGCGGGATAAACGGATGTCTTTCAAACTCCCTCTGCACGCTATAGGATAGCACTACACCAACCAGAGCAACGAAGGTGAAGCAGAGCTTGTTGACAGATTAAACATTCGCCGTATCCAGTCAGCAAAACTCAGAACACATCTTCCCTTCTTAAGAATGACTTCAGTGTCGCTCTTTGTTCTTTTCTCAGAGAAAAGCTTAACTCCAAGTCTTCCAGAGTCGTGGTCAAAGCTGATTCGAAAGACCGCCGTTTGCCAGTTTCTGTGTTTACTAGAAGCACGCAAACGAAACTCGGCCGTCGTCATTATGGCCCCGCCCGCCGACTCTATAAACGATGTGATTGGCCCGGCAAGAGTTAAGGGAATACAGCTCAGAAGGGTATTGAGAGTTGCTAGACGACAATCGCGGGCAGATTAAATTTCCTGCCGCTAGGGTCCGTGTAGATTTCTAGGCTAACAAGTTGTTTGATTAACATTAATGAAACAGACAGCCTTATATTAAGACCTACTGGACATGATGTATCTAAATAATGTCACGCATCAGATGTTTTTCCACAAAAGTTAACCATATGTTCACATAAGACATAAATAATGTTTGCGTGAATACTCGCCAGGACAGATATTTTGAAGTACTGTAATTCTGTGTATGTGTAGATATCAGGATTGCACGCTGTGTGAGGCGTCTTTGTGTGCACGGGTCGGATCTGTCAGTCAGCGTGAGTGAGGTCATTTTTGTGAAAACCTCAAAATCGTAATTTTTCACCTGTTTTGCCTGTAGCTCGAAATAATTCTATGTGCATTACGACTCCTTTTTCTAGCATGGGTCACATATTATGCACAATTACAAGTAACTAACCCTAACCCTAAACCAAGCCAAACACTAACCCTAAGCCTATACTAATTACATATAATTAATTAATATTACCCAGTACTTAAGTGTATAATTACAGTGCATAACTGTCCACTGAAGGCAAGTTGCAGAACCCAAGTGCAGTTTATTTACATAAATCCTAGCATTAATCCAACATAAATAAACTTGACTTGAACTATCCTTGTGGACTTGAACTATCCTTGTGTAAGGGTGGATCGCCTACAGTGGTTCTGACTGCAGGGTTGCCGAACGACTAAAGAAACGTTATCAGCGTGATGGTAGAAAACTGTACATTTCTTGTCTATAACCACCCACTGCAACTTATACCAACGACGGAAATAAGCGCAGTTACAATAGCAAAATATGTGGGAGAGCGTTGCTTTAATGTGACTATATTGTATTGCAATAGGGAGCACTTCAAAGTCAATACCAAACCAAAACTAGTAAGCAAATCATGTATAATTGAAAGAATTTAATGACAAAATCCGGTTATGGTTACACTTAAAATAGTTACAAAATAGTTGAATGAGATGATAAAACTTATACCATTAATCGTACCCAGCATGTATAGAATGTTACCTGAGAGATAGGGAGAGATAGAGAGAGATAGAAAGAGAGAGAAAAAGAGAAGAGCCAAAGAAGGCCCTAGAAGAGACAGCCAGAGAAAAAGAGAGAGACCGTCAGAGGAAGAAGACCTCCAGAGAAAAAGAGAGAACCTCAGAGGAAGAAGACCCAGAGAAAAGACCTCGAGCAACAGTTGCAATCTTCTTTTATACATCCCTTGACCATGTGACTGAAACCCTGAGACATTCAAACTGACCAGTCAGACCAGACTTCCCCCACTGTACTACAGGTGTGGCACCATTTGGCTTACAGGCCCTAAACATCTCTTTGTCTTTAGGAATCCCAAACAGCCCCACTGATAAGAGAGAGGGGGGTGAAACACAGTAAAACAAATGTCTTTGTTCAAAGAAAAATATCAAAATATCTTTGATTATTTTGGATTCTTTCACTTGAAACATGAAATCAACATGAACATAAACCTGGACTAGACACAAAACTCAACAAACAGCAGTTTACACAAAAAATACTAGACCAAGATGCAGGGCAAACATGAGGGCTTAAATACACAGAGACTAATGACTAAAGGCTGGAATACACTACACGATTTTTAAAATCTGAACAGATTTAAAAAAAACACTAGGCATCATACACTTGCCAACTTTGTAAATGGTTGCAGAGAAAAGCTAGGCATCATACACTACCAGACTTTAAAAACGTCCGGAACACAAACTGAAACAAGCGCCTGGTTGCTAGGAGACGCATGACAGACATAACAACAAACATGGATGTGCAGGAGATGAGCGCGGTAATTTTTGAAGCAACTATCTGTGCGCTGAGCAAAAAGTCAACAAAAAGAGCCAAAACGCACTAGACGTGGCCAGTAATGGTCAGATTACAGAGGGAGTTAGAGGTAACGTTAAGTGTTTTGCTGTGCTGATGAGTCAAAATATTGAGTCTAATCTGTAAGATTGTTCTGTTCGTTCATTGTTATTTTATTTTATTTTATTGCAACACATGTAGATAGAGGACGGCTTCGGATTCATATGAATAAATAGATAATTAAATCATTTATTTATTTACAACATTGAGTTTTTCATTAAAGAAACACTAACTGTGTCTCATTTCTTTAAATTTCGAAGACTGTTTCCTCCGGAGGACAAGTCCTGTGTAGGATGCAGTATACGGAGTGTCCTCAATCAGAATTAAATGAGACGTCCTTCGTAGGACACACAGGCAGGAAGTATCTCGTTGCTATGTCAGCAAGTTCAGCCCGTTCAGCCTCGTTGTGCTCTCACGCCAGTTATATGAATGAAAATTATTTATAACTTGAAAATGACTATGAAATGTTTCTTGTCTTGACAGGAATGTACTGTTCTAAACGTTTAAAATGCACTAAACTTGTAATCCTGTTTACCACAACTATCTGTTTGAGGTAGAGCTTAAAAAAAGAAGAAGCTTGAACTACTTAATTTAAACACCACACCTACGCTCGCATGTACATTTGGTGGTGGTGCCGTTTTTTCATATAATATTAAAAAAATATGACGATTGTTAACGGAGACGCAAAGAATTGTGGGTTATCTCCAGCCGTGAAGGCTACACCTCATGCACACTCCGAATTCCTGTGAAAGTAGGACGCATTCGAAGGTCGCATTTGGAGTGCCCTACTCACTTTTTTGAAATGAGACGGCCTTATGACGTATGCACCCTTCGAATGTGACCTCCGGAGGACGCAGCCTTCTGAAATGACACACAGCTATCGTGTAGTGTATTGCAGCCTTAACAAGACACACCTGTGAACAATCAAGACAATGAAGCAATGACAAAACAGAACTGATAAACACATGACAAAAACAACCAATAAGAACATAACACGAGGACAAGATAATCACGACAATAGAGCACATGGCAGGATCACATGACAAAACCAGGCTTTGCCTTGTTGGCAAGTGCTATTCACACTAGCTCCGTCTAACAATGCCTGGCTGTGCCAAACAATATTTAATAAAACCGCCAATAGTTCAACGTCCTCAGTGGCGCAATCAGTATAGCGTATGCATTGAATGAATAGATCACTGTTGCGATCAAAACGGCTTTGATTCCTCCTTGTGCTAAACTTGCTTTTCTCTCTTTTCTCATCACAAATCACATTGGAAGGCATTTATTTTCAATAAGAATTAAGCAAATGTTGTACATGTTGAAAGTGCCATACAAAATGTTGAATAATAATAAAAGCATTTATTGGGTAGGGTTAGGGATAGGTGTATGGGGGCTTTTAGTGTTCCTTTAAGGCTGCATCCATTTAATAATTTAAATAAAAATAATAATTCATACTCTGTTATTACTGCATCCTGTTAATGTACAAGAACACTGAGGCGCAAATAGTATCTGTCAAAATAAATGATAAATTACATATAATTACTATTTATATGGCAAATAACTGCCACTTTTATATGGTATAAATAGAATAGTTCACTATTTTCACTTAGTAAATAGAAACTACAGCTATTTGCCCTTAGTGTAAATATATGTTACAGGGTGTTTTGGTGTTGGGTTCATGTTTCTTGTTTTTAGGTTTTCATGTTCACTGTCATGATCTGTCATGCACTTCTCATCATGTGATCCTGCCACTGGCTTAGTGTCTTTGTGTCCTCAGTCTTTGTGTATTTAAGCCCTCATGTTAGCCATAGTCTTTGTCTGTTATTGTCAATGTGTACCTCTGTTGGTGAGTCTCAGTTTATGTCAAGTCAAGACAAGTTTAGTTAGTCAAGTCGTTTGTTTGTTTTTGCCATGTCTTTGTTTTATGTTTGGATTTTTGATTTTGAGTTACGATTTAATAAAGCTGCATTTGGGTTCTCAACCTCACCTCTCAGTGGAATATCGTTACAATATCCATTGATACGAAAATATTTAATTTTTACTGAGTGTAAATAGAATCAAGTAGCTATTAACACTTGAGGCCTGTTGCATGAAGCTAGCTGAACAAACTCTGAGTTTCAGAGTAGGTTTAGAGTTGACAAATCCAGATCAATCATACCTGGTTTAGATCAAGTTCGACCGTTTCTCAAAGCTTGGTATAAACTTTCTCTGTCAACTCAGGTTTAATCCAGAGTTAGCGATTAACTCTGATGCACCTGTAAGTGTGACGCGTGCTGCAAACAGCCAATCACAGTGTCCGTTTGATTAACTTCTCGCAAGAAAGAGGGCGCAATTCACTTCTCTTCTGAAGATTGAGAGATCTTTTTGAAAATTATCATGAAATTAAATCCATTTACAAAGCAGGAATAAACACTGCTGCTGCAGCGACAGTTTGAGAAGGCAGCTTAAAGAATATCTGACTATATCGATGCATGATGTGAGTCAAAGAAATATGCCTAATAATTATAGGTTCACAAAGAGCTCAAATGAATACACGTTATTCAAAAGAATTATGAATGCATGCTTTATATTCATATTAATATTTGTCTACTTGTCAATTAATATAATAATGTTATTAATATATTATATTAATTAAAAGTAATTATAATTTGTATAATATAAATATAATAAATAACTAGCGCCAAAGGATGAGCAATTTTGTATCTAACGTTTTTTTTTCACTATAAACTGCAAATTTGGAACGAGAGATACAGGGGGTGTGGCTTTATCGCGTCTTTACTTGCAGCTGATTGGTCCAGTTTGGGTTTGCTTTCTCTAACCCAGAATAAAACCTCCTCCAGAGCAGGTTACCATGTAGTGCAAGTTACCATGGGGATGAACACCGTTAAAAACCAATCCACCATCTTGAGCCCGAAAAAACAGAGTTTCCTCAAAGTAATCTTGAACTTACCTGGGTAGCAACTGAAACCAGCTTTGTGCAACAGGCCATTGGTGTAGCATCTATCGCTATTTACACTTAGTGCAAATAGCTGCTGCCTTAAAATTTTAAGGTGATGTAGTTTCATGTTACTTGCTCAAATATGTAATGAGTACTAATTACAGTAATTAAAAACATGTACTTAGAGTTATGGTTAGGGTTAGATTTAGGGTTAGGTATGTGTAATTTTGCATAACCTACTGTTATTACTGTAGTAAATAAGTACATGTAATAACATTAACCTTAAAACAAAGTGTTAACCTCATTGTTTTATCTAGCAGATGCTTTTATCTAAAGAGACATACAAATCAGAAGTACAGCATGTAAAAGGTACACCATGTAACATTTTTTTCAGTACAATATTCAAAAACCAAAAGGCCAGTGTTATATTTTGTTTAGTTGAGTACTTACCATATCTCAAATGTTTCTAACTATTTGTTAATCGAGAGGAAAATTGCTATTTTAATCAATTGACCGGGATGTGTGAGGGAGTTGCCTGTCAATTCCATCATATCACCATTACTTGGTTTCTGGTTTTATTTATCAGAAACGCTTTACTCTTACTGCTGTGTGCAATGTGTCATAGCAGCTGCCGAGTGAATGCAAAGTGTAGCATCATAACATAATTTTCAACACACCAGATGTATCTAATATGATAAACAGATCTGCATTACCTCATACTCATCATGACCAGAAAATTCAGAAATGGCGGAATAATAAAAGTCCCACTGCTCACGAGGCATGTGGTGTATCTTATTAACAATCGTTCCAGTGGCCTTGCTCAGCTCCCACGCCACACGGGTCTGCTCTGCTTCATACTACAGTAATGTTAAGTTTTACTCTTATAGTGACTCTCATAGAAAAACACCCCATTGACATGCATTATATGAGCAATGGTTGGAGTTAAAATCTTCATTTTTGTTCTACTAAAGAAACAAACACACCTACATCTTGGATGCCCTGGAGGTTAACAGATATTTGTGCAAACTATCCCTTTTTTTCTTGTAGCTCAACAGGCAAGTGTTTATTTTGTACTGTTTTTATTTGTTAAATGCATGTCCTGACTAGAGTGAAATATTTGTCAATTTACATTTGTGCTATTTTACATGTTTAAATAATGCTAGAACACATTAACATTTCCTTTGAACAAGCCATCAAACAGTCCTTTTATACCACGGGTGTCAAAGACATGTGCATCTGCAGGGAAGCAAATTAAACCTTTGTGTGCATTCATTATATTGGTAAGATATATTCATAACTTTAATAATAATAATACATTTAATTTATAAAGATAATCTGTTTTAAGCTGCAACAAAGCAGATAAACTCTGAGAAAATGAAAAAGAAAATGATTGTCGTCTGTTGTAGCGATAGTCTTTCTTTTAATTACACATGCAATATTTGTGCTTCTCACCTGAAATAGGTTATGTTGGTGATACAACAGAGAAACACATTACAGTTTCCCACTTTGAATGTGCAAGTTACTCACAGTAATAATGACAAGGTAGAGAAGTTCAAGGGGAAAGTATTAGCAGTAGAAAAGTACATTTCACAGCAGTGTTTTTTTACAAGTTGAACTTGATTTTAATTTGAGTACTGCAATTTTAGAATGCAATTTAAAAGGTTTTCAATGGAAAAGCACACTGTAAAAAAAATGTTGCGATCCCTTAAACAAGGCAACTTATCGCATTCAACTTTTTACGTTAACTCAACTAAAATACTTTTCTTCATCTAATGTGTACCAGGTAATCTTTTTTATTTAAAACTTCTTTTCAAGACAATCAGACACGTTGAACTATATTTTTTTAATTGAAAACTTAAGAAAAAAATAAGGCAAACTATCGATCTCAACTTTTTAAGGTAACTCAAATAATTTGCTTCAGTTAAAGTCAACTTAAAAACTTTTGTTTGTGAAATAAGAAGCAGGTAGTCTTTTGAACTTAAAACCTGTCAAGGCAACTAAACAATGTTTAGCATTTGGTAATGCAAGCAGCTAATCCCTTTTTTCCTCCCCATATTTTATTATCAAGTTAGCTACACAACATTAACATCATTTGCCTCTTAAAACTAAAGGCACACAGTTTACTAATTTCAACTGGGCAATTAAGTTGCAAAAGTTCCAATAAAAAACGACATCAGCACACAAATCTCAAGTCAGTAAAAATATGAACTCTTAACCATATTACAGCTAAATAGCAGTGAAAACAGAAGCAGCAGCATAAATCAAGCCAGTTAATGTAAATCAATAATCATATACAATAGTTATTTTTTATGTGCCTGCTGCCTCTTCAGTCTATCTTCCTGCACACTTTGCAGACAAATGTGACAGGTAGTATTATTTTTGTTAAGTAAGCTCAACTTTTTGATTTTACAGTGCAGCACAGTGGAATGCAAAACAAAAAGTTCTGTGCACTAAAAACGTAAAACATTCTAATAATGTGCCAAACCAGTTAAAAGAAGTTCAACTGTTAGGAGCCAGTCACGCAGAACAAGTTTTGCATACCAGAGCATGTTTTTTCCATAACTGTTACTCCCCCTTTTGAGAGTAGACATGAAAATGCACTATCCAAACTTAAATGGCTGTAATTAATGCTTCGGAATATAAACCTCAGTTTGGTCTTATTTTAAAGATTATCACTGAAGTGAAAGTAGTTCAAAATATGAAAGTTTGAAAAAGTTATGGAAGATTAAATTATCTATAAATGAAAAATACTGTACTAAATATATTTATTGTTTATTAGATATGTATTTTACATAAAAAAAACTCTAAAATTAATATAAAATCAAAGCCACGTGTCTAACCAATTTGTGTTTCAAATTTGAAGTTGATATCACAAAAATTAAAGTTCCCTTGAAATTTTGTTTAGGCGGTAGGTTTTTTTCTTTCTTTTTTTGATGCATTTTCCTGTACATTTTTGTCCAAATATCACTTTCATCACAAAAACCAAATATAGGACTGAAAATGCTGTTTCATGCATACTGAGGCTGGACGTTTGATGGAGTTTTTCTATGCCAAAAATTTTGGTTTCTCATCTGACGTCAGATATGGCGGAATGTCCTTTTACGGACCGTACGGGATCTTCTTTCAGAAGGACATGTTCTATGTTCTCTGAATAGGAAACGAGACGCTGCGCTGTGAAGCAATATGGGGAACGCCCTCTGTGTGTTTGCCGATTGTCTGAAGCCCTTAAAGAATCACGGCAATTCATTGGCTGATGGTGCAGCGCTGCCCCCACGCTCAACTACTTGAGCCTATACTAGCGCCATACCTATACTAGCTCCATCTTATCTCCAGATTTCTCTGACGAAAAAGACGGCTTGTCGGCAGTGCGGGGAGCTTGGCAGCGTATGCAGCGTCTCGTTCCCTATTCAGAGACCATAGGTTACGTGAGTAACCTGAGACGTTCTCTTTTATAGGTTCACTCGACGCTGCGTAGTGACACAATATGGGGAACGGTATACCACACACAACAAGCTATCATGCTGCCGCATCTGGCACAAACGCCAGGAAGAATGCTGCATGACTGTTTTTAAGCAGATAGAACATGCGAACCCAGGACCATGTCAAGATCTAAATTGTAAAACTTGATAAATGGGTGCGGGGAGGACCAACCTGCCGCTACACAAATGTCTTCTAAACAAGCTCCCTTGAAAAGAGCCTGAGAGGCGGCCACACCTCTAGTAGAGTGTACTCGAAAGCCTAGAGGTGAAGGAAGCAAACGCGCACCTCATAAGACAAAGAAATAGCCTCTGTTAGCCAATGTGAAACTCTCTGTTTTGAAGCGGCAAGCCCACGGCAGCCGGTTCCGAAACATACCAGTAATTGGTTACTTCCTCCAACCACCCACATTCATCTTCAATGCTAGAACCGGACATAACAAATTGAACCTTTCGTCCTCCGAAGAGTTGAAAGGCGGGAAAGAATGGAGGACAGTGACCTACAAGCGAAAAGAGGTTGACAAAACCTTGGGTATATATCCCGCTCTGGGTCTTAAAGAAACTAGCCCAGGAGCAAAATCCAAACAAGTCTCGCTAACAGAGCTTGTAAGTCCCCTACTCGCTTTAAAGAGGTCACAGCCAACAACAGAGCCACCTTAAGAGTCAGAATTCTAACAGGTGCTGACTCCAAAGGCTGAAAGGGAGCCTCTGACAACCCTTCCAGGACAACCTTCCAGGTGCCTGACCCCTCTCATGAAGGACGAAATCTGTGTCTTCCCAAAGGAATGTCGTCCATCTCCCAATGAGCTGCCATGGCAGCTATATACACCCTAAGTGTCGTCGCCGCCGCACCGGCCACAAACTTCTCTTGTAAGAACTCCAGTACCGAGCCATCAGGGCAGTTAACTGGGTTCACTGCATGAGCTGAACACCATGTCCCAAACACTCCCCACTTTGAGGAATAGAGCTTTATAGTAGAAGGAGCTCTAGCATTATCAATGGTCTCCTGAACATCCGCAGGAAGATCAACCCTCATAGTGGGTGGCTCTTGATTGGCCACACCCACAGCTTCCAAATTTCTGGACGAGGACAGATCCTGCCCTGAAGCTGGGACAACTGGTTTTCCCTGACTGGAATCTCCAGTAGAGGAGTCTAGCAGAGGAGTCAGCTCTGAAAACCATATCTGGGATGGCCAGAATGGTGCCACCAGCAGGAGAGAGTCCGCTCTGTCGCACCCTGTGCAGGACCGCTGGAATCAATTTGATGGGCGGAAATGCATAAAGTTTCAGCCTTGGCCTAGGATGAGCAAACGCATCCAGTCCCAGTGGTGCTGGAGGGCTCAGGGAGAACCAAACTGGGCATTGGGACGACTCCTCCGACGCAAAGAGGTCCACCTCCGCCCTGCCAAACCTCTCCCAAATCTGGGCTACTGTTAGCGGGTTCAGCATCCATTCCCCTGACCTGAGTTTCTGCCTTAATAGAAAATCTGCTGCGAGGTTCAGAATCCCAGGAACATGGCCCGTCCTGAGGGACAGGATCTTAGCCCATGGAGAAGGTGACGCGCATGCCTGTCCAGGGTGCGCAATCGCGATTCCCCCTGGCGATTTACATATGACACCACTGCCATGTTGTCTGTCCTGATAATGAAATGGTGTCCTATTAGGAAGGGAAGAAAGTGCCAAAGGCCCAGGAAGACCGCTTTCAACTCTAGACAGTTTATGTGCCAGGTTAGAGTCTCTCCTGTCCAGACTCCGCATGCTGGTCAGCCTTCGAACACCGCACCCCAACTGGAGAGAGAGGCGTCCGTCGTAATCATCTGACGACGGAAGGCAACCCCCATACTGACACCTCTTTGGAGAAAAAGAGGGTCTCGCCACACTGATAGAGGTCGAGAACAACTTTGCGACACTCCTAGTAGGCGATTCTGTTGATTGAGCCTCTACAAACTTCATCCACCAGTGGAACGGTCTCATGTGAAGCAGACCCAAAGGAAGCTGCGGCCATGAGACCTAGAAGCCTGCGACAGGTCCTGACAGACACATGATGGCTGAGCGCGAAGCGGGCCAGACATGTCCTGATGCTGGAAATCCTGGCAGGAGCAAAACAGGCCTGCGTTGACACGGAATCCAGACAGACCCCTAAAAAGATGGTCTGCTGGGATGGTATGAGAACACTCTTGTCGGTGTTCACTCTTAGGCCAAGAGACTGGACATGGCAAAGCACAATGTCCCTGTGGCGGTTCGCCAGCTCCCTGGACTAAGCCAGAAGGAGCCAATCGTCCAGATAATTCAGTATGCGGACGCCCTGGAGCCTCAGCGGGGCCAGCGCAGCATCCATGCACTTCGTAAATGTTCTTAGTGTGAGACCAAAGGGGAGTACTTTGTACTGAAAGACCTTCCCCTCGAAGGCAAACCTGAGGAACTTCCTGTGTCGCCAAATAACCTGAATATGAAAATAAGCATCCTTCAGGTCTATCGAAACGAACTAGTCCCCTGCACGAACCTGGGCAATTATAGACTTCAATGTAAGCATTTTGAACTGCCCTCTGGTGAGGGAAAAGTTCAATCGACGCAGGTCTAGTATAGGCCGCAGACCGCCGTCCTTTTTCGGAACCAGGAAGTAACGGCTGAAAAAACCCTGCTCTACGTTCGTAGATGGAATTTCTTCTATCGCCCCCTTTTAAAAGGAGGGAATATAGTTCCTGCTGTGGCACAGAGGCCTCTGAGGTACTGTTTACCACAGTTTGGAGGATCCCGTTGAAATGTGGGGGTTGCGGCAAAACTGAAGCGTGTAGCCTGACAGGATTGTGCGAGCTACCCATGGCGACACCCGTGGCAGACGCTTCCACTCGTGAAAGAATTGAGACAGAGGAAGCGGATTGGTGAGGTGCAGTGAATCATACCTGTTTTGCTGAGGTGATGGGATGGACCTCAGTGGGGGGCATATCTGATCGCAACGGAGAGCTTTGGGCGTCCAGATGCGTAGTGAGCACTTCCCTGACCTGGGTAGATGAAAGAAAGTTGGCTGTCCCTTGCAGAAAACCGTCCATGTCTCCTGTAAAACGGGCAGCTCGTAAGGTGAGAAAGTCTAAAACGTCTCCTTTCTCTAACGGCGGAGGTGTAAGGGGCGAACCCGCACATCGAGACGCGCTGGGCGGCGAATGGGATGGGACTGGTCTCAGGGAGCAACTGAGGGGTGGGCAGAAACGCTTGTGCGGTCAGACCCAGCCCCATACGTCAGATGCTGCTCTCCTTTTTCTGGCCAGAGGGTCAGGAATGGCTCTGGGGAGCCGGAGTGGGGGGCCTGCTGCCGGAGCCCTTCATCTCGCGACATCTGTGAGGTCTCTGGCACCGGAATGGACGGCCACAAGCTCCCCAAACCGTGGCAGGTTGGGGATGACTCTGGTCACTCCTTCCGGCAGGGAAATCTCTCCTGTGGGAAGGGCGCTCTCTAGGCTGGGAGGAGGAGGTACTAGGAGATTCCCTCATCCTCCTAGGCATAAACTGCCTAAAAGCAGCTGACTGGGATTTGGCTCTGAACTTGTCAACTACCGTGCTGATGGCTTCGCCAAATAATCCGGACGGGGACATGGAGGAAAACCTTCTCTTTGTCACGGATTTCTGTTAAGTTTAACCAAAGGTGGCGCTCGGCAGCCACCGACCCAGCCATTGAGCGTCCAACAGCGCGCGCAGTGTGTTGGCTTTCACGGCTAAATCTGTGGCCCAGCGGAGCTCTTTTACGGCCTCGGGCGTGACACCGCCACCCTCATCCATGTCCTTCAAGACGTCCGCTTGATTTGAGAGTTGAGGGACAACTACGAAACTCCATCGCACTTCACAAAGAGGAGAACAAAGTTCTGCTATCCGTAGTCGCTGAAGTGACGAAGGTTGAGAGAGCTGGTAAAATCCAGGATAGTTCGGGCCAGAAAAATCGCACGAAGGGAGCGATGCTACTGCTTCGTCAAGGCAGAGAAATCTGGAGATAATCATCCAGCCGCTCAGGTTTTTTTTTGGAAAGACTCAGTGAGACACATCTTTTTTAAAAATATATATAATAAAACTAAAGACTTTTCTGAGATATGAAGGATGCAATACTACTCTCAAGATTGACATAAGATTGACTGAAACTGGGTGTTTCACCCCTCTATAAAATAAAATTTGTAATATGAAACATTACACCGCCCACTAGGGAGGAACCTGCTAGAATAAATTTGAGTACCGTTTCCATGGTAAGGCAACGTCCGATTTCAAAACGGTTTTCACTTTTCACAATGCATATTGTTTCAAAGCAGCTTTACAGAAAATGTGTGTCTACATTTTAATTTAGATTATTTAGATTATATTTTATAATAATAGGGTCATTTGTTATCAGAGGTGACTGTGTCCCACTAATGTCCATAAAATGTACAGTTTTAAGATGATACAAATCATGTAATTAGCTAAC
Organism: Pseudorasbora parva; assembly: GCF_024679245.1. Classification (NCBI taxonomy): domain Eukaryota; kingdom Metazoa; phylum Chordata; class Actinopteri; order Cypriniformes; family Gobionidae; genus Pseudorasbora; species Pseudorasbora parva. Next base: position 17,504,400 of record NC_090180.1, read on the forward strand.
ATCATATATTCATTTAAGCAGAAACAATGATCTCATTAAAGCAGTTATTACAAGTTTTGTATGTTGATTCAGAGTTGGCGTCATCTGAAGTCCTATCAGGGGTTACCATCATCTCTGAAATCTTGGTAAGAGGCTGGATCCAAGCTGGAGCTGGTGTAATCTCTAGTTACCTCAGGATGGGCATCCCGAGGTAGAAAAGAGAAAAGTAAATGGAAAATAATTAGCGTAGCTGCTTTGCATGTCAAGCAAAAGATAAGCATGTGCATTGCATCTGATATAACTGGATTCAAGGTTATGAGATGAGTCTTTAATCTAGATTTAAACTGGGAGAGTGTGTCTGAGCCCCAAACGTCATCAGGAAGGCTGTTCTAGAGTTTAAAAGCCAAATCTGAAATGATCTCCTTTAGTAGAGTTAGATATTCTGCTAGGTACTTAACATGCAGAGTTTTGTGCCTGTAAATAATGTAATGGTTTGTAGAGCAATGGAAAATCAGTTAAATACACAGGAGTGACCATTTAGGGCCATATGGGTCAGTGGCAATACTTTGTAATCAATACAGAACTTAGGTAATCAGAGATAATAGAATTGGTGTTATATGATCATACTTTATTGACCTGGTAAGAACTCTAGCAGCTGCGTTTTGGAATAACTGTAGCTTGTTTGTTGAGGTTGCAGGACAACCAGCTAGTAACGCATTACAGTAATCCAGTTTAGAAATCATGAATGCATGAACTAACTTGCATCAAACAGACACCATGTTCTGTAAGCGAAGTGGAGGAAATCTGTTTTTCTAACATGTAAAATATGATTTTCAAATAGATTTTTAACTTGAATGCATCCACCTAGTGCAAGTTTACATAGAAAAACAATAGAAAAGCAACACAAAGGAATGCAAAACTTTGGCTTCCGTTTGTTTGCTGAGCTTTTATCAGTATTTAACCAAAAATTATTCAGACACCAGATATAATTTTTTACTAGTGGGTGCAAGACACTATAGTTCATTTATGCAAGTGAGATAGCAGAATAAAGTGAACCGTGACATTATACCCAAAGATTCTTCCTAAAGTGGACTACCAGTAAAATTGATAAACATTTTGACCTTACCATGTTTCGCTTAAGTGTTTTATCTTTAATAGCTAATAAAATGTTTAATGCGACCACAGACTGAACAAAGCGAAGCAATGCTTGATCATTGCTTGACCTAAATTGGTATTATCTAAGCGTGTACTTAAAGCTAAAAGCTGATTGGTTGATTTTAATCCATTACAAAATTATCTGACATTATGAATTTGCTCTGAGACAGTTTAACTCTCAGTTTTAAATCATATTTTATTACCATTTTCTATAAACTATAGCCAATAAACTGTGATAATGTGAGAAAATGTCTGAATAAATGTTGGTTTGACTGTACATTCATATTCACTGATTTATTTATAATATGTGATTTGGTAGGCCATGTATTCAGTTATATATTCAAGTTTTAGGTTATGAATTGAAAACGTTTTGTGACAGGGTTGAAATAATCTGAATATTGTGACGATAACCTAATGTCTATGGCAGTTATGACATGGTAATTTTGTTGAGATGTGAAAACAGGATTTTTCTAAGGTTCAGCAGTAACCTTTTCAAATGAAATTACTTTAAAACAAAAAATCTTGACATTTTCTGGCATAAATGGCACTGTTTCTTGGGAATGACCCACTTTGTAGAACTTAAAAAATAAAGCTTCTTTCTTTTGCAGTGTGTTCTTCCTGGGTGCAATGCTGGTTATCGCTGCTACGTTTCTCTACGGGTTTGAGAGCACATCTGCGGTCAACCCCAGTAAAGTATAGACGACTGGACACAAAATGAAAAATTACTCTAAACAGTCATCATGAGCGTCTGCTAAGATGCTCTGCTTCAGGTGAAGTTCCGGTCAAGAGAACCAGTGATATTTTAAGGATGCTATTACAAGTTAGCACAAAAAACCCAAGTGAACCTAAGTATGCAACTATCCAGAACTTGAATTTTTCCATATCGTGTCATAACACAAAGAACCAAAAGTGTAGTGCTATGACGAGGCCACAACTGCTTCAGGCAGGTCAAGTGGCAGGATTGTTGGTTACACTCAGCTGAGGACCTTCAAGGACTTCATTTGAAATGTGTTTACATATAATGAGAGATTTTTGACAGAGCTTACATGTTACAGCTTGCATATTTATTTTGTGTGCCATACACTGGTATATGGAAAGCGGGATTGTTTAACTTTTTTAATGACTCCTTTGAGAAATATCATTTTCTTAAAGCCAATAAAAAGTGTTCCTAAAATGCCTTCCTGCCATATTCAGGTAATAAAAACATGTTCAGATGCCATAACCATCAGATGCACTGACTGCATTTTGATTGGTGGAATAATCCTGCATTGTGGGAAATGTTGAGCTTGTGCTTAAGAGATCAGACCCTTTGAGATGCTTAGTGCACTTTTATTAGTCCTTGAATGAACAATGTGAACTGTCAGACCTTGATGCTCTTGGCTGGGGTTTCAAAGGAAATATATATGTTGCATCACAGTTTGTTTTATGCAAAAACGACTTGCATGCAAGAAGAGAGGTGAAAAATCCCTTCTCTCCCTAAGTGGGTCTTTCTTGCCCATAATGCAATGCTATGAAACTTTTCCACAGTAAACTCAGTCTCTTCCATTGCATAGACTCGTTTTGCAGTGGGAAAGCATGTGGATATTTTATTACTCGTCATTTCGGCACATCCTGTTTTATGAAACGCTGAAATCTTGACTTAAACCACTTATGTGCTGCTGGTGTTCATGCATTTCCAGATACCAGGTCCATACGTTTTAATGTATCTTTATTTAGATGACCATCTTGAGGAGGAATATGGCTTTGATCGAGATACAGAAGATGTAACTGAGGGATGATAGAGGGAGATGAAGTGAGGTATTATCATATTACAGAGAAGGAACCCTGTTTGATCTGTTCGACCTTCGTCTAGATCAGCGCTCCGAGCTTTAAGCGTACTGCATGCATCTCCACTTCCAACAAAAGACTATCGTTTCCTTTGAAAGTGATTTAGGCGAAGAATAAATTCTCTGTTAGATTCAAGAGTTATTAGTCATTGTTTTCTGTTATATGTCCAGACTGGATATCACCTGTTCATTTTAAACCAGTCTAATTCAATGCATAATAAAACAATGCCATTCATTAAATTAAAAGCATGCAAATGATGAATAAAACTATCAAGTCATTTGTAAGTAGTAAATTTAGCAAACAGTTTCTCATGAAAGCAACAGCCACACACTTATACTGTCTTCATGTTGGTTGGTTGGTCCCTCCACCCAAGCAGTTTGCTCAAGAGAAAGATTCAAAAAAAGTATTTTTTTAAATCAAATTTAGAGTTGTTGTTTTTTTCATATTTCCTCACTTTGTAAACATCTGCTAGCTTTATATAAATCTTTATTTAAATATTAATTTGCATTGCGTGCTAAGACTGAAATTCATTTATCTTAGTTATTGTATAATTACCGGTATTTAAACAGCCCTGTATAACATTTTTGTGACACATGCTACTTTATTAGCAAAAGCTTGATTTTGAAAAAGAGGATTTATTTTCCATAAAAATTCAGTAATTGTGTCATCCTAATCAAAGCAACCTATTTCACCATTTTGTTTGTTATATATTGGCTATGTGGTGCATTAAGCACAGCTGACCGAAAAAGGGATAGTTCAGCCAAAAAATTTAATTGTCATTATGTTGTTTCTATGACTTTCTTTTTTCTTCTTCTTCTGTAGAACACAAAAGAAAATGTTCAAAGGATGTTGTGGTTTCTTTTTGTACATAAAATGAAAACCATTATACAGATAAAAAACTTTTATCTTTTGCATTCTACAGAAGAAAGAAAGTCATACGGGATTGAAATGACATACAGGTGAGTAAATAATGAAGGATTTTTTAAAAATCCCTTAACATTTGTAATGGAAACTCCATTTCACCTGTGTCATAATAACCCAAGGAGTGTCAGTGGGAGAGGACGGAGTGAGACAGCTTGAGAATAGAGAGAGGGAGACAAGGGACGTGGAATGGCACAGATGGAGTGTGTATGGCATGTGACTAATCTGGCGATGCCTACGGTGCAGCACCCACTGCGTAAACGCAAACGGATTCATGTGCGAGCATAAACAAAGTCCTATCGACTCCACTGCCAGGATGTGTCTGATTGTATCTGAGTGTATCCTTGACATTACTAGATACACTCCACCTCAACTGGCGGAAGTCTTCATGCACTCTGCTGTCTATTTTGTCTTACAGCGTGTAAAAGATTTTTGCTAGCATTTGAAATGAAGTCACAAGTCTCAATCAACTGATAGAAGTTTCAAAGAGTTTTGCTGGTTGTCCTACAAAGCAAAAGTGTTTACTGCAATGATTCCATTGGATTCACTTTGTGTGGTATGCGACCAAACATTCAATCTCTTTCATGCATTATATACCATCCGTCCTGAAAGTTTAGGGCCCTGTTGCAAAAACCCATTAACTTTAGACCCTTAGTAATAATTGTAAAGAGGGTTAGTGAAAATCAAAAATTCTGTATAATTTATTCACCCCTCATGTTGTTACAAACCTGTTTGACTTACTTTTCTCTGTGGAACACAAATATATTTTTGAATGTATACTCTGTTTTTGCCCATATTTCGAGACCAATGGCCTGTTGCACAAAGCTGGTTTCAGTTGCTAAATGGACTGCATTTATATATTACCTGCTACCCAGGTAAGTTCAAGATTAGTTTGAGCAAACTCTGTTTTTTCGGGCTCAAGATGGTGGATTGGGTTTTTAACGGTGTTCATCAACATGGTAACTTGCACTACATGGCTAACCTGCTCTGGAGGAGGTTTTATATGGGTTAGAGAAAGCAAACCCAAACTGGACCAATCAGCTGCAAGTAAAGACGCAATAAAACCACACCCCTTGCAGTTTATAATGAGAGAAAAAAAAACGTTAGAGACAAAGTTGCTCATCCTTTAGCACTAATTATTTATTCTATATATATATTATACAAATTATAATTACATTTAATTAATATAATTGTTATATTAATTGACAAGTAGACAAATATTAATATGAATATAAAACATGCATTCATAATTCTTTTGAATAACGTGTATTCATTTGAGCTCTTTGTGAACCTATAATTATTAGGCATATTTCTTTGACTCACATCATGCATTGATATAGTCAGATATTCTTTAAGCTGCCTTCTCAAACTGTCGCTGCAGCAGCAGTGTTTATTCCTGCTTTGTAAATGCATTTAATTTCATGATCATTTTTAAAACTTTCTTTGCGAGCAATGAATCAAACAGACACTGTGATTGGCTGTTTGCAGCACGCGTCACACTTTCAGGTGCATCAGAGTTAATCGCTAACTCTGGATTAAACCTGAGATGACAGAGAAAGTTTATACCAAGCTTTGAGAAACGGTTGAACTTGATCTAAACCAGGTTGGGTTGATCTGGATTTGTCAACTCTAAACCTACTCAGCTTCATGCAACAGGCCTCAATGTGATTTGATGTTTGTTGACTATAGCCCCTTTTCCACCGAAATTACCCGGAACATTTTGCACAAGGAACTTTTTTTTACCTGAACTCCCCCCCCCCCCCCCCCCAGACCTGCTACTGTCTTCATTTCCACTGGGGTCTAAAGTACCGTGAAGATTAGGCAAATTATTAGTTCGCTTACGTAGGACTGCGCGCGGCTGCTCCTCCCAGTCAGTGACGGACATTAATCATTTTTGTGTGACACTGTCTGCAACAATAACAAGTGGAGGAGATTCAAGCTGTGCTGGTATGTATTGATTTACTAAAGAGGTAATTAACAAAATGGCACAAAAGAGACGAGCACTGATACTAAAGCGAATTCTGAAAGCTTGTAAAGCTAGATTTAAAATGACCACGACTTTGACCGATGGCCATAAACTGTAAAAAAAAAAAAAAAAAAATAGAGAAAAATTGCTCAGACAAATGCGCTCCAGACTGATATTTACTGAATGCAGAACGAACCTCGCAAAAGACTTTTAAAAATACAGCCGGTGGAAAAGAATCAGACAGGACTCGGGCAGAAATCACATTCATGGATAAGCTAATGTATTAAAGATTTATTAACGTTGCTGTAGTATGAAGCTGGGTTGGGTTGGAGCGGAACAAGGCCGCTGGAGCAATTGCTAATGAGAGACAAGCTTCACACGCGGCTCGAGAGCAGTGGAGCTTTTTATTATCTTACAGATGACCGCTTCCGCTTCTTTTGGTCATGCATATATAGGGTAATGCAGAGCTGTTTTATCATATTAGATACATTTGTGTTTAAGGTTATGTTATAATGCTTCTCTGTGCGTTCTCGGCAACTGCTATGAGACACTTGTTGCACACTGCAGTAAGCTAGATTGATATTAGGCATGGTAAATCAAAAAAGCTAGATTTAAAGATACACTGTGTGATATTTTCCCCCATCTAGCGGTGTAAAGGTATATGACCATCCAGTGAATAATAGTTTCTGTTCCTCTTAATTTTGATTTCGTTTTAACTCCTACGGTGGCCGATTTAGTCCAAGATTAACATGGCAATCCCCCTCTTCACATTCGACACGGTGCCATCGAGTGTTAAAACGCGAAAGGCGAAGCTTGAATTTACGGGTATGTCCCTCTTTGGCTAATGTACTTTTAAATTTGGAGGGGTAACATGGCGACCGGCATTCAAACCCTCACCCGTATGTATTTTCAATGGCATATTATAAACTTACGAGAATACTTTATTACTTTAAAGAAGTAAACATTAATGAGCACATATATTTTTGAAAGAACTAAGTGTTTTTAGCTAAGAATAAACTAAAAAAGTTACACAGTGTAGCTTTAAACAATACGACTAACTGTGTTAAGCTATATAACAATGATTCGTTTTCTGTCAATTAATGTATCCAAACAGTTGCACACCTGTCTAATAAAATGTATACTATATAATAAAGCATCTTTGGTGTTTCTATGGTTTCTACTAAATAATATCAAGGGTAATGCGGGTATGATATCATTGATAGGCGATCCACAGACATGGCCCGTGTTTTGGTTAAAATAACTTATTTCTCTGGATTTAAACATTCTTGGAAACATTTGGGATAATGTAAGTACATGAGTCAACAAAATATAAAACATTGTTCTAGTGATTTTGGGGTATTTCAAATTGTACATATTGTGCCATGAATATTAGTACTGATTGATTTTATGGTATATTTATGCCCTGTTTTGAGATTTACATTTAAGTTGACTTTAATATGGACAACAACAGCTGAAACATTTGACCAAAAAATCTTCTTTTGTGTTCCACAGTAGAAAGAAAATCTTAGGATTTTGTTATGTCATGAGGGTTTTGGTTAAACTATTCCTTAAACTTAAGGGATTTGTTCCAACTGGCTGCTCATTACTCAGTACTAGTTACTCCCAGTCATTTTAAAAAAAACGACCAAGTACTTAGAAGTTGAAAGGTAGTCAAACTTCATGGTGCACGCAGAGAAATCTTTTCTCGACATTCTAGTTCAGAGGAATTTTGAAACCCTACAAAAGCTGGCATTCCACAGAGCAGCTTGCGATTTCCCAAAATCCAGTGTCCAAACAGTGCATGCAGTCTTCAATGTTCTTCAGGCACTGTTAAGACTATTTGGGTGGTATAACCACCAGAGGTTGTCCCCTCCTGGGCCTCCACATCAGCACCTGGGCATCGTTGGCATTGGGCCTGCCCAGCGCATTGGGTGGGATAGGCTCATTGTTACTGAGAATGTGTGGCTGTTCCTGGTGCGGTCGTCCCATCAGTTTGGCACGAGAGCCAAGCGGCATGGAAGGCTCCACCTCAATGTCTACCCGCATACGCCAGCGTACAGTCTGAAGAACAATGCGCTCTTTGGTGTCTGCGTTTAGCGCCACCAGCCAGGTGATGAAGCTCTGGTCTCGGGTGATGTGTGTGAGCATGGGCGTGTTGCTGTTGCTGATGGGCACTGCCCAAGTCACACTGGGGTAGAAGTTGTCATTCATGCTCACCGTTAGCCGGGATGGCTTGGACGTGGGACCTGAGAGGGTCACTGTTTCGGTAGTGTTACCATACCAGGGATAACTGACTCCGTCAGAATCACTAATGGCCTTTACCCGTCCTTCCCGAAGCTCTGGTAATTCCCAGCTGGACCTGTGGAATGAAAAGAAGATAAGCGGTCAGAAAGGATAAAAGAGGCCAAAGAGCGGCAGTTCCTTAATACATCAAATGGGTGAAGAGGGTAAGTAAATAGAGATGATGAAGGTGGGTGAAAGGATCTGCTCAATACAAAGTGCCTCATACAAATCATGAAAAACAGTGATTAAAAGGCACAGGGCTGTGAATGAAATATTCATGAATGTGTTTTTTTCTCAGTTATCCTTCCCACTCATTTTAATTATCTCTTCCTAAGCTTTCTTTCTCAGATTCTCTCCTACTCTGGTGGTCTCCTTTTTGCCCTGATTTTGGGGTTAGTTTTAAAGCTGGAGCTTAAAAGCCAGAACTTCTCCCAGATTTAATGGGTTGTTAATGCTCATGGTAAGAGACAGTGTTAGGACAATGTTTGAAATGTTATTTTAGGAGGACCAACAAACTATCCAGAAAAAGCATCCTACTTGGCAAAACCATGTCCAATACATTAGGGTTGGGGAAAATTCGGTTTTGAATTGAAATAGAAAATCACTTTTGAAATTGTCTATCTTTCAATTTGTAAAAAGAAATTTAAATTGAAGTGGAATGACAGGAAGAGCAATTTACTCAATTCACCATTGTGGGTTAAAAGGATAACTCACCCAAAAATAAAAAGTTACCCCATGATTTACTCACCCTTAAGCCATCCTAGGTGTATATGACTTTATTATTTGAGACGAATACAATGGGATAATAAATAACTTCTTGGCTCTTTATAAAGGGAGATTATTTGATTTTGAAACCTAAAAAAGTGCATCCATCATAAAAGTACTCCACATGGTTCCGGGAAGTTAATAAAGGCCTTCTGAAGCGAAGCGATGCGTTTGTGTAAGACAAATATTTTTAAAAACTAGCTTCCAACAGACATACGCATCGATTTATGGCAAAAGAGTGACCTCTGACCCAACAGGTGTATTGATGAACATGGAAGAACAGAGGATAAAACAAAACACCAGTCGTGCATTAGAAGTCTAAAAAGTTCATTTTTAAAGAGAAATGTCAGAGGATTTCGATATAAGAAAAGTTTTTTTTTTTGCCCAGCCCCATCTGTTTGAACCGCATCAAATCTTACGCTACTCATACATTGCGTCAGGGGTTACTCTTTAGGTGTAAGTCGACTTGCGTAGGCCGTCTGCCGAAAGCTAGTTAATTTAGTTTATAAAGTTTTAAATATGGACCCACTTTATATTAGGTGGCCTTAACTACGATGTACTAACATTTTAATTAACAATTTGATACAATGCATTATTGTGTACATACATGTTTTTATTGTACTTACATTTCAAAAATACCTGCATGTAATTACATCTGTAATTAATTTCTGTAGTTACATTTGTAATTACACAGTTGGCACTTCTCTTACACCTAACCCTACCCTTAAACTGACCCACACCACCACACCTGTCCCTAACTCTACCCATATCCACCTCAATATCAGCAAAAGTGCTTTGCAATAAAATTTACATAGTACTTATGTTTTGATGTAAGTACATAGTACTTAAGGCCACCTAATATAAAGTGGGGCCTTAATATAGCCTATAGATATTTATTTCTGACAAAAACATATAATTTTGCTTCAGAAGGCGTTTATTAACTCCCTGGGACCATATGAATTACTTTTATGATGGGTGGGTGCACTTTTTGGGCTTCAAAATCTCAATCCCATTCACTGCTATTAAAAAAGCTTGGAAAAAGACATTATTTAATATAACAGAGATTGTATTAATTTGACAGAATAAAGTCATATGCACCTTGGATGGCTTGAGGGTGAATCATGGGGTAATTTTCATTTTGGGGTGAACTATCCCTTTAAAAGACCTAAACCTTCATACTTCAAAGCTATAAAAACGTGTTAAAACTTTGATACAAGACTTTGTCAAACCAACAGAAAAGTTTATCTTTCAGTGTAAAAATACAGTGGTACACAGTTCTTTAAATTGCGGTTCATTTGACTTATTTTGCATTCCAATTCTAATTGCAACTCTGCATCCTGTTTGCTAGCTACTTTAATTTAAATTCAGGAATTGGAGTTTTAAAAGCATTCCCAGTTCTAAATGGTACACAGCCCTGCAGTAAATACTATATACTAAGGACAGATTCGATAAAGATATGTAGAGATGTCAAATTTCACAACATTATACTCACTTATTTGTCGACCACTGATGACCACAAACTCAACAGAACGACCAATAAAACATATTGACACTTGAGCTTGCCGTTGTTTGTTTGGATTATTGATTACTCACATGCCAATATCACCATATGTATTGAAGAACTCCATTTGGGTGCACGCCTGAATCCAGCCCACAGTCCATGTTTCGTTTCTAGGAACCGGGGGCATCACGATCCCAGCCGATGCTCTGAAGTAAGGGGTCTTGTATCGCAGGACAATGGGCGAATTCTCCTCAATGATGGTCGGGCACTGGTCAATGGAGGCTGAGACCTCATAGACCACTATGTTCTCCCGTCGGATGCGGGGCTTGCAGGCGATGCTCTGAATGCAACCCATGGTCCTGCTTATTAGGGGTGTCAATGTGGCCAATGACGAAAAAAAGAGGATATATCTAAGCAATATATTCATTGGCACTTTTTGCAACCCTTGAAACGCTGACAGATCCTCGTCTTCATTTCCAACTCAATATATCCTCGATAAATCCTCTGGGCGAAAGCAATAAAAATCATGTCTGCTATAAAAAAGACATGTTTTGCTGCATTTCAGAGTGCCCGCGTGTTGTTCTAGTACATCTTTGAGACAGATGGAGATGTGTAACGGGAACACAGGGGTGTTGTGGACCTACGGGCGTGTGGATGATCCGTGTCGCCTGTTTCTGAGGCGCTGTCGTGCCGCACTGCCCTTGATGCTCGTCCCCAGCAGATGTGATCCGGCCTCCACCGAATCGGACACCCGGTGTGCGCCTGTTTCCCGTCCTCCTTCCAATTGACGCGTCCGGCTGTTTCTCTGAGCCCTTTGATCCTGGTTTTTCTGCTGGGCGCGGGCATGTCAGTGCAGAAGAGGGAGCCGATGCTGCATAGAGAGTGTATGTTTGTTATTTTTCCTCCAGGTGAACGACCTACCCAACATTTCGTTGATGCGGCTCCTTTTGAAACGGGAGAAGCGACACACAGCCGGATCCGACCAGGGAGGGATGATCAGTATATCTGATTTAGGCTACAATGCAAACTTGGGTCACCTTTACAAACGCGATGCATGTCATGGGCATCACTGGACTAATTTTGTTTTTTTCCTTTGTGTGTTTCCATCCCTTACATCCATAGCGAAGACACCCTGTGCAAATCTTTGGAGAACACAAAGACAATGATGATAATAATAATAACAATAAAATACACAGCGAATGCAATCACCCTGCAACATTATATAGCGCAGGGATTTTTAAATATATTCCTCCAATGAAAAACAGCAGAGCATCTTAACGCAGACATGTGCTTATATGGTCGCTGTTCAGTTGCAGTGAGGTGCTGATCAGTGTTGCCAGATCGCGCACGAAAAACACGCAACCTGGACTGGCTTAGCCTACATAAAACCTAGCATAAGCATTGCTAAATTGCAACTTATTCTTTTATAATAGTAATAAAAACAACAAACAAACAAATGCAATCTAAACTAACAATTAGCTAAATCTCTTGAAATTATTAAAATATGCACTTTAAAGTCCACATGAAATCAAAATGGATTTTTGTTGTTGTTGCTTTTAGCAGGAATATGTTAGCCTTGCTGTTATCTTTAAGCTAGTGTGCTCCAAAAATGACAACATTCGCATTTGGAGATGTAAACATTCAAAACGTACAGTCTCACGTCTGCAAATATGGATCAATGATTTTTGATGACATCACTCTGCACCTGATTTTTTGTCCAATCAAATGCTCTCTAGAATCTGAAGCGTCCCACCGACTGATTTATATAGATCAGTGACCCGCCCCCCACTAAATAGATGCTGAAGCTAAGACTGAAATCAGTCACAACATTTACTTATTTTCTACATGGTAAATGGCACATATAGGGCAGTGGACTATGGGGCTAGGGATGAATTCAGACAGTGTAAATATGCTTTCTATTGGGGTGAATTAAGTTTCAGGTTAGTGTCACGTGAACTGCCGCAGCACGCACAGTCTCTGGTCCGCTCCGGGTGTTCGGGGGTGGTCAGGACCCTCCCCATCTGTGTGTTGTCCCCTCTATAAATATAATTAATAAACACACTGAGAGGGTATTTGCTTAAAATAACTATATGTAGTTAAAAAATTACCCCCCCCCCCATCTCACAATAGTTTGGTCCACCACGCACGTCACCTACACACACACACAAGTCCAATGGATTTTATGTTTATTGCCCCTCTCCCCAACTGATAGATGAAATTTACAAACTTGTCTGTCAATATAATTTATATTGAGACAATATGTATTGCAAAAAGTATTATACAAATAAATGTGAATTGAACTGAATATTTTAATTATATGTAATAACATTACATTATCTAGTGCCAAGACAACTTTTTTCTTAGAGCAGTGGATGGACAAGTTTATTGTGCTATGAGGATTATTATCAGCAAACCTGAAGTACGGGAATGTATTCTGCGAATAGGCCAAAGCCCGGAAATTCTCAATATATTTATAAGCAACTTTAAAAGAATAAAAACAAACATGGTGTCGCTTAGCATATAATACGCAGACATGGCAACACGGGTGCTGATGCTGCTGCGCGAACCCCAGGCGAAGGAGGGGTGCGCGTTCTAGAGAGCGTTCAGAGGTATGGGCGTCGTTTAAGTGACGTCCGTGATTCATCTGCTCTCTGATTGGCCAGACACGTGTACGGCGGAAGTGGAATTGCCCGGCGCATTTCCTTGACACGAATCAACCGGTCATTCAACCAGCTCTGTACCCGATTCACAGGGGTCGATGGTCATTCATTGAGTGCTACTATCTCTTATCTAGACGGTTTATGATTGTGGGCTTGCTGCACAGGCTGTCGGAGAAGCTTCCAAGCGTTGTGCACAGGATCAGTGTGATAATGAAGCCGCAGGTTGTGTTTGTTTTGGGCGGGCCTGGAGCGGGGAAAGGGACACAATGCGCGAGAATCGTGGCGGTAAGAGATTCAGCGCATTTGTCATTTATAATATTAGCTGAGAATACATATTTAATAGTTGTATATAAGTCAACTATGCTTTATGGGGCTTGTAGTGTGTTAATGGGTTCAGGTTTTCTCTGCTCCTTACGCGAATTGTTCTTTTCCGCATGTCCTCTAAGACATTTCATAAGGAAAATGCAATTTTTCATTGCCATTTGGTCGGACTACAGTCCATCTGACATGATAGGATAATTATTTTGATGGAAACATCTTTCTCTCTCTCTCTATGAGTAATAATTCCCTGGAGTTTTTCCAGCTATATCCTGGTTATAAACAGGACCATTGTTCAAACAGGTCCCACACCCTGATGTCTGCTGAAGGGTTCAGTCAGTGTTTAGCTGTCATAATTTTGCGTCAGCACTGGGTAGAAGGACACGTGGCTGACATCCATAAAATCCACCCACAAAACGTAAATCTGATATATATATATATATATATATATATATATATATATATATATATATATATATATATACACACACACACACACACACACACTTCTTTAGAATGTATTCACATATTTTAAATTCAATGATGCTTGACCTTAATTATAGCACCAACCACCAGTTCTGAACTGTTGAGGGGTGGTGCTTTGAAGGTCAAGCATCTACGAAAGATCTAATGAATGTTAATTTTAATATTAATGTAAAATATATTGACACACGTGAAGAATGATTTATATTTTTTTTAATTATTGCCTACTCTGACAACTTTTTATTATTATTTTTTATTTAGATAATTTAACCTGTTACTCTGTGAAAACATGACATTGTTTTATATAAATCTTGGGTAGTTGACGGTTTTATATATATATATATATATATATATATATATATATATATATATATATATATATATATATATATATATATATATATATATATATATATATATATATAATATTGTCAGCACAATATATCGAAATTCAAAAATGCAACAATATGCATCATGGATTTGACAATCTGTATTGTGTACAGTTCTCCTAAAATGAAAATTACTCTGAAAGCTATAGTGTCAGTACTGCATTAAATGATATATAATGTTGAATAGAATGTGTAATAATTCAATGGGAGAATACACGGTGGTCCTGATAATGCCAAATATCTTGTCACCAGTAAAATGTGGCCTACATTATTTTAAATATAAAATTATACCGCTAGTCTGCAGTGATTTACAGTAACTTGATTTACATAATCAGATTACTTTTCTTAAATTACTTTTTTTTACACAGATTACTTTTTTATTAAAGTAACGGATTACTTTAAAAATTTAAATCAAAATACCTTACTTTTTAAATTTATTGACTGACAGCTCTCCTGTCCCCATGACTGAGAAAAAAAAACGTGTAGAAGCGATGTGTGTTAAACATGGTGGGTTTTGTTGTTCTAGACTAAATGTGAGCATGTATTTACTCACCGCACTTGCACAAAAATGTTCACTATTCCTCAAATTGAATAAAATCACTCAAATGCAAAATCAGAATACTATGCAAACCAAATATTTTATGCATTTAATCTAAAATGTATTGACCAATGTCTTGCTGCTGACCTTCGACGATTCAGTTAAATCATGATCAAAAATGTATTTAGTTTTGTTTTTAATTGGTAAAGTTAGTTTTAAACTTTTCTTTCTTCTGCATTTGATTATGAGCTGTGCCCTGTGCTTTATTATAACCCCCCCCCCCCCCCCCCAAAAAAAAAAACGAAACAAGCCCAGCTGAGAAAAAGTAAAGCAAAAGTAATGTAACAATACTTTTTAAAAAAGTAACTCAGTTACGCAATTAGTTACTTTTTAAA
Source organism: Pseudorasbora parva (assembly GCF_024679245.1). Classification (NCBI taxonomy): domain Eukaryota; kingdom Metazoa; phylum Chordata; class Actinopteri; order Cypriniformes; family Gobionidae; genus Pseudorasbora; species Pseudorasbora parva. The sequence goes on from NC_090180.1 coordinate 17,519,580, forward strand.
GGAGTAACGCAATATTGTAATGGATTACTTTTCAAAGTAACTTTCCCAAACACTGTTAGGAAGTGACCTAGTGCAAGCATATTCATAATATTTCTAAACTCTGTTTTTTCAGCTTCAGAATCATAAATATTTTTATTCTGGAGTCACCATTGTACTGTGTATTGAGTTACCAAGCCTATTAATTTCTACTCCCAATGTAATACTAAGTTTAGCATTTTAATCAACAGTACATTTTTTGTTAACCTTTTAGCTATATGTCTTGGTGTATCACAATAATATCGTATCGTGATATGTATTGAATCATGACATGAGGGTATCTAATATATATAAATAGGAATGTAAGTGTATATTGTATTTACAGTAATTGGAATTTCTCCATTTAAGTCAGAATAATTGTTTAAAATAGCTTAAAATGTAGAATAACATGTCATGCCACAGCTTTTTATGTCAACTACTCATTTTCTATAACTGCATAGCATTGTTTAGGCTGCAGAACAGATATAAATTCTTTTGTTATTTACCCGTTATCATTTTCTCTCTACGCCAAGTGCTATAAAAACCCTCTCTGTTAGCCATATGGCATCTAAACCAGGTTCTTTAATGAGCCTCATACATGAGTTGTATGCTTATGATGTCTACACACACAGCAGCCAAACGTTTGGACACTCAATTAGTGTCTCATGATTGAAGTTGTGGAGTGTTTTGCTGCAAAGCTGCCTGTTCATTTACAACACGCCTCTTTTTCTCTCTCCATTCATATAAATGCCAGCTGTGATTATCTATAATAAAAATCTTTTTATCTTCTGGGTTGTGTTAACTGTGATGTGCTGGATTGAAGTTCTTAATGTGTGATGTTTTTGTTTAACGCGCTGCGCTCAGAACTACAGCTACACTCACCTGTCTGCCGGAGACCTCCTGAGAGAGGAACGCAGCCGCACAGGCTCGGAGTTCGGTCAGCTCATTGACAGCTACATCAAAGAGGGCAAGATAGTTCCTGTTGAAATCACTATCAACTTACTGAAAAAGGTGGTTACACTTGTCTGTCCTGTTTTAAAAGCAGTCCAGTCAGAGTAATTGTAGAAGGGAGCCGGAACATTAGCAGTTGACATTTCCAAACAGATTGAGAAATATTCATTGACAACTAATATGTGCAGTTTTACTATCAGGGGAGGAGAGTTCAAAAACTGGTTTATAATGGGCATAAATCATAACTCCGCCGATACCATTACAAAAAGGCCAAGCCTCTTTATAGCAAAGGTCGAATTCTGATTCACCTTTTGTGAGGCGAGTTGCAGATTAGACATTCATCTCATCTAAAACATTTTCAGATATTTGTTTTTTTAGTTTTTGGTTACACTTTATTTTAAGGTGTCGTTGTTACAGTGTGATTGTATGTTTATGTAATGAGTAATATTAATTAACATCATGTTAATGTTACATGTTATTATAGGATTAGAGTTAGGTTTTAGATTAGGGTTATTTGCATGTAATTATGCATAATTTACTGTTATTAATACACTAAGTACATATAACAAGGACACAAATAAAGTGTTTCCCCTTTTTTGTTGTAAATCTCTGCATTTGGCAGGCCATGGAGCAGACAATGAAAGCTGATGAAAAGAAGTTTCGCTTTCTTATTGATGGTTTTCCACGTAACCAAGACAACCTGCAGGGGTGGAACAATGTCATGGACGACGAGAAGGCAGATGTCAAGTTTGTTCTTTTCTTTGACTGCAGCAATGAGGTGAGGATGGACATATTTTCTGGGGTGGGGTTAGTTTATTTATTTTTCTTACAATTACAATAATTTTGAATGATCTTTAAGATGGTCATGGAAAAACTACACTATCTAAACAAAAATATGGAATGTCATTTCAGCTAGTTGTATGTTTCAGGTGTGCATTGACAGATGTTTAGAGCGGGGAAAGAGCAGCGGACGCACTGACGATAACAGAGAAAGTCTAGAGAAGAGGTATTTCTATAGCTCTAAAGCTATTATAATAGCTTATTAAATATCAGATATATTGACATGCATGCATAAGTATATAGTGACCTCAGACATTTGCATTGTATTTTGAAAATGTGGCAGTTACCATAGTTATATTGGCATTATATGGAAATGGAAGGACTGTTTCTCTGTTTACAGCAACTTTGGGTTGCGCTTTTCATTTGCCTTAACTTTTCCTACGAATTTTTGTTTAATTGTCAGGATCCAGACTTACCTTCAGTCCACACGACCCATTATAGAGCAGTATGAGAAGCAAGGGAAGGTGCGCACGATTGATGCCTCCCGGGCAGTGGATGAGGTATGACTGATCTTTTTTTTTCTCCCTTTAAGCTTTGCGTTAAAGGGTTAAATAAATACAAATAATTGTATTATTCTTTATTAACTTTTAGTATTATTCATTATAAACTTTAATAAAAAGGGCACTAATAAAAAATTATTAAGGGCACAAGGATCCTGGCAAAAGTGGTATAGGTGCACTCGCAAACCATAGACAACAAGATCGTGTTTTGTAATAACACTTCTAAAGTTATGCAAAATTAGGCCATTTTTTGCAGATCTCTTGACCCTTAGATCATTGTGCAAATGAAGCGTACCAACTTTCATTTCAATAGATAAAAGGAAGGTTGAGATACAGCCTCTCATCCAATTTTGGATCAGTATTGTTAACTTTATATCATTTTAACTTTTGATTTAAAAAACAAAAGAAAAAATCAGTTTAGTAATTTCTATGTCTTGAGTCAAAAGGTGGTGTAGAATTTTATTTCAAAATAGCGACTACTGTAATGGGTGGAGTCTAAATGTAAGACATTGATTGTGATCAGCATGAGAAGATAAATCATCCGTAATCAATTTTGTTTCTATGGCAAAGTTTTAAAAAGTTATAGCTAAAGTACATTTTTGAACTTTGAATTTCAGATGACTAATTTTAGTCCAAATTTCAACATTTTCCTATGTACAGTTAAAAGGGCTGTCTCTCATTGTGGAGGAATAATATAAAAGTGCCCTTATTATGCTTTTTTTAAAAAAAAAAAGCTTTGGAGGTCTCCTACAACAGTTTTAAGAGGTGACCTACGACATGTTTTGTCCTGCTCCCACTTGCAAAAGCCCACATAAAAGTATAAATAGATTTTTTTTATGTACGTCCATGAAATAATTTCAAGTAATTTAAAAGGTTAGTTCACCCAAAAATGAAATTTATGCCATTAATGACTCACCCTAATGTCGTTCCACACCCATAAGACTTCCGTTCATCATCGGAACACAGTTTAAGATATTTTAGATTTTACTCCCAGAGCATATGCAGTCAATGCCCACTATACTGTCCATGTCCAGAAAGGGACTAAAAACATCATCAAAGTAGTCCATATTACATTTTGGTTGATTAGAATATCTTGAAGCTTCGAAAATACATTTTGGTCCAAAAATATCCAAAACTATGCATTTATTCAGCATTGTCTTCTCTTCTGCGTTCCTCCAAAAAGATTCAAACCGTTAATGAATCAGTGAATCGATCAATGCTTCGGGTCGCCAGTGTCACGTGCATATTTAATGAGCATTAGCTCCCCTGTCAGTTGAGTTCACATAGGGGAGGGATTTTTTTGAAAGCGGCAACTGGAATCTTTTTCTCGATCACAGAGCTTGTAAACGTCATTATCAAACAAACACACACAATGATTTATTTCTTACTGATTGGAATATTATTTTTGTATTACTTGGTTTGCCCAATCGGTGGTTATAAGCAGGAACCACACACACACACACACACACACACACACACACACACACACACGTGTGCCCAGATCAAGAAAATAATATTGTTTCACTATTTGAGATTCACCGGCCTGCCAATGGGCTTATGTTTTGGCATCGTTTTTTCCCGTATCAATTCCAGCAGGAGTCCTTATGAAGTGCAGCAAAGTGGATTCACAGTACTTAAAACATTGTCTTCTTGACATGGAGACAACACAAACCAAACTCTTCCAGGGCTCAGCTACAGCTACGGTGTTAAACACACTACATGAAAGGGAATATTTGAAAACGCATAACAGCATAATTTAGCACTTTAATAAAGAAGCCAACAATTACAATTGGGGCTATAGAACCTTTGGTGCTTGGCCCCTAAATAACACTGCTTTTTAATATGCCATAGTACTGTAGAGGTCAATGTGGTATACATCCTTACATCATCTTGGGTTTCATTTTGCTTCCTTTTAACTCTTCTTTTAGGTGTTTGCAGATGTGAAGAACATTCTGGATAAAGAAGGCTAAATGTCCACAGCAAAAATCCAAATTCTTCTTGAAAATGAAGGTGTCTGTTTATTGATGTCAGCAGTGCTATGCCATATATATATATATATATATATATATATATATTTATATATATATATATATATATATATATATATATATATATATATATATATATATATATATATATATATATATATATATATATATATATATATATATATATATATATATATATACACACACACACACATACATATACATTTTTACTCATTATATGGTTAAATTGTTTTTGTTTATTTTAGACACAAGAGTTTATGCTTATATCTGTGTTTGTAAGTCTGAAAGGAAAACGCTTTGTTTTTGAGCAAACAATCCGTACTTCAATATTACACTAAAAAGTAACAATATTTCAGAAAATAAGGTAAGCTTGAGCAGTAGCATTCAGGACACTTCTATAGGAACAAAGCATGCATGCATTTGAAGATTATCTTTCTTATCATACATGAGAGATATACTTAGAAACTTTTACTATTCAGTGGATAAAACACAATTAGAAATAAGCAAAGAATAGGTTGGAAAATGCTTCTGCACTTAACCATTTCATTCTCCAAGCAAATGAGTGATTAATAAATGTCCAACAGGAAGTAAGAGCCTTATAGTAGATTTCAAGACCTGTTTGTGTTATATTTGGTGACCTTTTTCTCATTGTTTTGCATAGTAATCCACAGCAGGTTCTGAGGACCTATTGCTGGCTACCCAAGAATTGAGAACTCAATTTTAGCTGTACATTTTCTTTTATCATATTGTGGCTGCTGTATTCCAAACACTTGCCATCTTTGCTCAGGCAGTAGATTTTTAAGATGTGGGGAATGGGGGCTCATGTTTTTATTTGATTTTCTCAGCATCTTTGGCGTCGTTCATGAATAAACTGAATTTGTCGCATTGATGTGACAGTTCAATCTGTTCAAATTGTGTCCATAAATAACTTAAAACAGTTTATGAAATATCAAGGATGGCAGATCCTGCTGAAGAAAAATAAATGTTCTGATACTGAATGTCTTCTGACTCTTCCAGTCGAATATCTAATTTAAATTTTGCAAGATTCTTATCTCAATATTTCAAAATTCTGCACTACAGGAGAAGAACAAAAGCCTAAATGCTAGTTTCACATCCAGGCACGATTATATGCATCATAATTTTTTTGCCACGTTAAATAAATTGAAAATATATTTTTAAAAAAATAAGTTATTTGGGGTTTTTCAATTACCTTTTTTTTACACTATGTAATTTCAAATAATGATTCAATGAATCCTCTTAAGCCTATCAGTCTTAACCTGATTCACTATATTATACCTACTATAAATGTATATATTTCAGACCTGTTGGGATGGTTTTTGCAGGAAATTGCATGCATACGTCACCAAAAGTTGGTGTATAGCTTGACAGAGCTCATAATAAACAAGAATCAACATTGGCTTTGCTTTTCGTAGATGGTGAGAACTGAGGGATTTGAAATGTAAAAAAGATGCAGAGATTATGTTTTTATAGGTAACTATTTTATTGAACTGCTAAATTGCCATGTAGCTCTCGAACTTTGTAAAGCAAGCATCATGCAGAGCCAAAGCACAACCAAAACAATGTTCTTCTGCAAAATGTATCTGTTTTTTTGTTTTGTTTTGTTTTGTTTTGTTTTTTACTGCTAGAGGGAATTAATGTACCTTTACCCATTTAGGTGCCAGAGGTTTTTTCCATTTGGAAAAATTTTCCATATTTGATTGAGACATCTTAATTTCAAAAGTCTATATCTTAAAAGTCATAAAATATAGAGACACTTTCTGTAAATTAGAGAAATATCAAAGATGACATAAAGTTTATGTAGGGATTATATTTTCCCATCTAATTTGCATATTATGATGTCATATGGTGATGGCAATTTTGGATTATAAAACCAGCCCTTACATCCAAAGAGCCCCTATAGGAATTCTTTTGCATTCTCTGCTTTGAAGGTTAATATACAAAATTTAAGTGTGTATATATGAAATACTGATGATTATTTGTCTATTAAGAAACTTCTATTAACTTGATACTGTAAACATGAAACCATGGATTTTAAAACGAGAAAATGTCTCAGCACGTGCAGAACAGTAAAATCAGGAGTCATTTTAATTTTATTTAAAGGTACATTTTTACTCTATACACCTCTTTAAATCGTAATCCATTTTGGATTACATACAAAAGGGTCACACCTCTTAAATACACTCTTAGCATTTTCTGTTCAAATATTATTTCGTATTATGTTCAGAGTAACCAGCAGTCAATAAACACTTTAAACAGTACTGCCTATTTGTGAATTCCTATTCTTTCTCACACTATAATAGAAAAGAGATAAATATTCCCCATGCATTACATTCAACATAATTGTTTAATGTAATGTCACTGAATCTCCGTAATGTTATTATTTCCCTCACGCAGCATTACTCACGCTCTCAATGCGGGCTGCATCCTCTCCCGCTGCAATATATAGGCTAAGAATAAACCATCTAAAATGTTATGAGTAGTCATACTACTAAAAGAAAATGGGATCTGGTGATTTATATGATGTTTGCGCTTTGACTTTACGAAGAGTGTCATTCCGCAAGGAAGCGCGTCAAACTGACTATTCGCTAAATGTAAATGTTTAGTTCATCCAAAAAATGTAATTCTGCATTTAGCCTACTTCATGTGTCATGTTTTCACGTGTCTCACGTATTTCAAGCATTTAAACGTCCGTGTTTACTACGCGCGTCGTGATAAATGTGGTCATCATATAAATAAGCTATCGTGTCTCTTCAGACAGAAGACGTGGATTTGGATTAGACACTCGATTGGGCCTATATATTTTTACGATGCCATAGAGTTCATTGCGTTTATTTGATCTTTTAAGTTTGATAGAAATTGACTTTAAATGGACAACAAATCTCATGTTTTTACAAAGAATATCTTCATTTGTGTTTAGAAGTTAAACCAAACAACATGAGGCTGAATACGTTTTTATTACATCTAGTTTTAGCAATAAACAATAGTGGCCCTTTAGACAAAGCTACGTTCATGGTTCAGACCCAACTTGTTTTTCATTTGTGGAAGGACCAGATTAACTTGTATGTTACCTCTGTAGCCTACTTTTGTTGGTGAATGAATCAGCGTGACACTTTCACCATCTAGTGTTAAACAATGTGGAAATACTATGGATGATTAGGTTCTATGGTTTTGGACATTACATGTAGCCTACTTAAGGCTATTTAACTCTATATGCCTCAACAAACCACTTGACATTTAATATGTTTATTAACCTGTCTTTATTAAAAATCAAGATAATAATTGATGTTGAAAGAAAAGTGTAAGCTATATTTTATGTTGTGTTTTATATTAATCACCATTTCCCTTTACAATAAGGTTCCAGTCAAAGTTGGTTAATGCATTAACTAATAAAAATGCAATAGATTTATTACAGTATTTATTCCTCTTTGTTAGCGTTAGTTAATAAAAATACAACTGTTCCTTGTTAGCTCAAGCCCATTAAATATTATCAGATGCTTCTTTTAATAATGTATTAGCAAATGTTGAAATCAAAGAAGATTAATAAATGCTTTAGAAGTATATTTTTGCTAATTAGTATCTCATAAAATGATGTATAGTAATAATAATAATAAAAGTACTATAAAAAATTTGTTTAAAAGTTTGATGAAATACGGCATTTTACACCACACTGGAATTGCTTCACTTGTCATGTCAACTACCCGACAATACAAAATAGTGGCTACAAACTCTTGAAAAGTATGTATCATGGGTCTATATGCATGTAAGGTTCTTAAATACAGTATGTGGAAAAAATAAAGAATGGAACTTTGCACTTGTTTGATTTGGTATCAAATATTTAATAGCAAGGACATTCGGTCCTCTAGTACCAAAACAACTGTACAAACACATGTGAATACAATATAATTGTCAGACAGAGCAGAGCTTCTTTAAATGTACCATTTGATAAAACGTTCACACTGCAATTGCATAATTCTTTTTGTACCAATCTTCCCCATATATTATATATACAGTGCATAGTTTGCCAGGAAAGGGAGTGAAATTACATTCTGTAAAATAAAAATAATGATACAATTATGTTCAAATATCCAATCTTACATCAGGAGTTTGCAGTCAAAATTTAAGTACAACAATGATTTTAAGTCAGTATTTACATTATTATTAAAATCTTAACAAAACATCACGATACCCAGTTGAAATCATGAAGCGTGAACCAGAACATGCTGGTGCACTAGTCCTTCATATTTCAGAAATAATATGTAACTTCACCATATGAGTAAACACAGCCATCTAAAGACCTGTGCAGGCATGTGTATTTTCTGATGGCCTTTCTTGTGGCAGTACCAGTAAAGGATCGAGTGAGTCTCCTTCAGCAGAGCTTTACTTGAAAAGGTTTTTGTGAGTCTCTGAACAGCTTGAGGTTTTTCAAGAGGTCACGAGGGAGCTGGCAGGCAGGTCTGTTCTGCTTCTGCGGTGCTGGACCTTGGTGTTGGTGATGGCTCCGTGCTTCTGCCGCAGATGCAGACGCAGCTGGCTCTTGTGACGGAAGTGCAGGTCACAGTTCTCACACTGAAATGAGAAGCCAGAATGATTTCATTAGGACCCCGTATGTACCCCTGGTTTCACAGAAGCTGCTTAAGATAGTCCCAGACTAAAATGCAAATTTGAGCTGTTTTAACTCACTGACATATCTTAAAATATGTGCCATTGTTTTGACTGAAGATGCACACCAGTAATGTTTTTTTTCTTCTTCTCTAAGACACGTTTATAAAAGCTATTTAAATGCCGTTATTGAACTAAGGCCTAACCCTGGTTAAGTCTAAGCCCTGTCTGTGAAACCGGGCTTAAATCTTCTTCGGTTTTAAGTTAACATCCCAAACTGACATGTGAAGAAACTACTAGTCAACTGATATATCGCCTCAGACAATATTTGGCATGTTTTAAATATCATCATCAACTGTTAAGTATGGTAGCCCATTTCCAGCACATAAGAAAAAAAATGCTTTGGGAAATCATAATTATGACATACTAAGTTATAATGGTATAACACTTAACAGTAAGGTCTCATTTGTTAACATAAGTTAATTTATTAACTAACAATAAGCAATACATTTGTTACAGTATTGTTAATCTCAGTTAATGTTAGTTAATACAAATGTTCATATTAGTTCACAGTGCATGAAGTAATGTTAACACTTTTGATTTGAATGATCTGTCTGTCTTGATTTGAATAATGTATAAATAACCATTAACCAAGATTAATAAATGCTGTAGATGTATTGTTCACTCTTAGTTCATGCTAACTTAGTGTAAAGTGTTATAAAAAGTCATAATTATAACATGTCAATTCACAAAAGTCATAACTGACATATTTAGACTATAATCTCATAATTATGACACTTAAGGGCAGATTTGACCATTTTCATTTCATAAATTACCATGATGCATGATGGAGGCAGAATTGAGCTCAAAAAGATGAAATAGTCAAAAACTTTTTGTCAATTTTGACTTCCTCATAATAATAACATCTTAGTATTTCATAATTTCAACTTCATGTAATAATTATATATTTTTTGTCAGTGATGACAGTGAAAATTATGAATTTTGATGTCAATTTTTATATCAGAATTTTCACTTTTCATCTTGTTACTTTTTTATCATAATCATAACAGTAACGCATCTACAAATCAAAAGTTGTATTTGTTGATATTTCATGCACTGTGAATTGTTTTTGGGCTACTAAGTGTAAGACTTTATTTTGACCGCGTTGAGAATGCAATAAAGCTCCCATTCTTCGTCTTTAATATTTATTATCTTTGTTTTACAGTTATGTCTAAAATATAAGGCATTGCAACATCTAATAACTGTTTCAAACTATAATTTAAATGTGAAATTTAAACTACACTGCGGTATATTTATTTGGCTGCTACATTGTCCTCTGTTTATCACATTTGTAATGTGAATTTGATGATGACAGTGCTTACATGATAAGGCTTCTCGCCTGTGTGTATTCGTAAGTGACTCTTCAGTGTCTGGAGGTGGCGGAAGCGCGTGCCGCAGATGTCACACGGGTATGGTTTCTCTCCAGTGTGGATCAGTACGTGAGCCCTCAGATGAGCCACCTGGGAAACCAGAAAGTAGAAGATGAAGACCCTCATATACATGGCCCATGTACAGACACATGGTCTGGAGTTCTTTTTCACCTGGACAAAGCGAGAGCCGCAGGTTTCACATTTGTATGGTTTTTCTCCTGAGTGGATCCGTGAGTGTGTCTTCAGATTGGCGGGCCTGTTGAACTGAGCTCCACATACGTTGCAGCGGTACGGTTTCTCTCCTGTAAGTTTAAAGCATTCAGAAAATGTAAAAACGGCAACACACTGGGTTTAGAGAGTGTCACTTAAGAATATTCTTTGTTTGTTTACCTGTGTGGACAGACTTGTGGTTAGCTAGGTTTCCTTTATAGCGGAACATGGCTTGGCAGCGGTCACACTTGTATGGTTTTCCGTCCTGCAGCCACTGGGGCTTCTCTGCGTCAGATTCGCTTTTGGACTCACAATCGTTACAATAGAGTTTTTCCCTCTCTGCCAAGACAATCAAAACAGTTGTTGTTAGGCTTTTTCCACACAGTCTGCATATTGTGAGTGATGTAATCAGATTTTTGAGACTGTGAATGATGGTAATGATATAGGCATCAATAAGATGCCAAAAAACCTTTATCCACAATAATTAAGGATAGTAGACATTGTGGAGGGGGGAAAGTAATTTTTACTTGGCTAAACTGTATTTTTCAAATTCATGATTATGTTGCTAGTTAATATTAACTATTAAAACAATTAAATATTTTAATATTGAAATAGGTATTAAATCAGTCATTTATATAACATAAAATGTAATATCTAAATATTATTGCATATTATTATAATAATTTATTATTTAAATTACATATACATCACCAATATGCATAAAATACTTGGATATGAATAAACATTATCCTTAACTACAAAAATATTTAAGTTAACAATTCATATTACATAAAAAAGCTCAGATTGGGGCCAAGAGTTTTATACATAGTTAATAATAGTAATAATAAATTGTGTATGTATGTGTGTGTGTGTGTATATATATATATATATATATATATATATATATATATATATATATATATATATATATATACATACATATACACACACACACACACACATATACATATACACACACACACACACACACACACATAATTTTTTATTATTTACTATTCCAAAATATAAATAAATATGATTATTACAGTTATCGCCCCCCAAAAAAAGGGTCACAGAAGAAGTAAAATCTGACATGCCGACCTAAACAAAAATCCTATTCCACCCTAGATGATGGGGGGAAAAAAGATTAATCTGAACATTCTGACTGATGCTCCCAAAATATGAATCTCTTTTAACCAGATTTCAGCCCATGTAAAAGTAGAAAAAAAAGTGTATTCACCTGTTCCTGTGGGTCGCATGCTGCTCTCCTCTGTCAAAGAGTTGGGAAGTGAAGAGCCACGCTCCTCTTTTTTGATGCAATCATCTTCAGTTCTAAAAACACATGATACCATGTTTACAAATACTGCGTCAGATGCTAATGCTTGCATTGGCATCCAAGACTTTCACTAGACTGACCTGCTATCCATAATGAGTTGCTCCTCATTGTTTTTGTTGGTGGATTCTGTAACTATGTGGGATGGAGTTAGTGAGCTACTGTCAGTCGCTCCATCCGTGGCGTTCAGCACGATGAACTTGTACTTCTTCCAGTTGTGGGCCTTTGGGTGACTGATGGAGCTGGGAGGAGACGCCGCCCCTCGACTGCAGCTGCTGGACTCTGCAGGTGAGTTGGGTTGGCAGTCTGATCTAAGAGGGCTCTCGGGACCACTGGTGTGACACGGTTCAGTGTTATCCACCTCTGAATGCAGAATCGGAGCCTTCCGCTCTCCATCAGCTCGAGCTGAACGAAAGAGAACAGGTGGACGGTTCCTCTCTTCTCTGGCTTCCGTGGCTCCTGCATTAGTCATCGTCCTAGCTGAGACTCCGCTGTCTGGCAGGGAGTGCTGTTGACGGGCTATTACGCCGGTCTTGGGGATCTGCCAGAGGGGGGTTTTGGTGTTGGAGGTCTCCGGCGGAAGAGGTAGATGTCTGTAGAAGCGGGTCGGGCTTTCAGTGGACGTGCTGACTGCATAGTGCAGGTTGGGAGGGCCGTAAGTGCTGAAGTTAACACTTGATTGACTGTTCAGGGCATCTCGAAGGATGAAGGGATTTTCTGAATTTAAACAGCTGTGATTTACCAGCATCTTTGCTCTGTTCTGCTTCACACACAAGCCCCTATGAGAAAACCAGCAGATGCTAAGTCAGTGATTGAGTCCAAGATAAAGAACAAGGAAATCTTGTTAAAAATGCATGAGTCAAGTTCTATAATTTGTCTTGGTTTTTATTTTGTTTTGCAAAAAGTTCATATATTTGTCTGTCTGTCGGTCAGTCAAATTATTTTTTCTTTATTTTGATATCTTTATGACATTTTGTATGCCCCTCAAAAAACATGTATTGGTATTGTAAACAAAATGTTATCTTAATATAGAAATAAAAAACATGTTCATTAAACATGAAGTGAATAGCTTTTTAATTAATTAATGAATCAAATATTAAGTAGGATAATTTTAATAGACAAAAATGAGGTCCAGTTTCCAAATAACATGCCTTTGAACACTATATTCTCTAGTCTGTGCTTGAATTGTTTTGTGTGCCGTTCTAAGATCTCACCTGGAGTCTATGAACCTCTGGCAAGTGTCCATCACATGGTCCATCTGTAAGTATGTGGCTGTGTTGAGGGTGGCTATAATGAAGTTATCTTTAAGAGTGAGGCAAGACGTATACATGAACTCCAACAGTATGGCGAAGCCATCGGGGTCTACCTTTGGATCTAAACTTACAACGCTCAAGTTGCTCTTATGAATGTCTGCAAACATGGAGTAGAAGAGGCCGCTGGAAAAAGACAAAATGGAATACAGATGTCACTTAAAGTGCATATCTTATATTTGCTATTTAAAATCAGAAATCATAGCACTTACCTGCATGCCATCAGAACTGTCTTATGGGCCTGGAACTGCTCCCCACCGACCACAATGGTGACATCAGTCAGGATGTTTCTGCTGCGCAGGCGGTTAAAGTTGAACAGCACGTCACCGGCATGCCGAGTGAATTTAACGCAGCCGTCTGCTGCACTTGACATATTGTTCACCTGCACAGAATTAGTTCAAAATATAGTAAAATGTTTGCAAAAAATATATATCTTTACTTTACTTCACCAAATCTAAAATCACTAATTCACAGCATACATTTTATTTTATTTTAATGTTACAATGTTATATCTAATGTTATACAATAGAATATATAAAATGTCAAAATGAAAGACATGCAAGTTTAGTCAGATGAACACTAGATGTCCACAAAGTTATTTGTCTTGGTTTTTATTTTGTTTTGCAAAAAGTTCATATATTTGTCTGTCGCTCAGTCAAATTATTTTTTCTTTATTTTGATATCTTTATGACATTTTCTATGCCCCTCAAAAAACATGTATTGGTACTTTAAACAAAATGTTATCTTAATATAGAAATAAAAAAACATGTTCATTAAACATGAAGTGAATAGCTTTTTAATTAATTAATGAATCAAATATTAAGTAGGATAATTTTAATAGACAAAAATGAGGTCCAGTTTCCAAATAACATGCCTTTGAACACTATATTCTCTAGTCTGTGCTTGAATTGTTTTGTGTGTCGTTCTAAGGTCTTAAGAAGTTTAGTCAGATGAACACTAGATGTCCACAAAGTTACACAAGTTATGACCGACTTTTACATTAGGCCTAAAATATTTTGTATTAAATATACTTTCACTTTGTGAAATGTGTCCATGTTGTCATTGTTTGCTTCAAGTTTATTTAATTTGAATTTTCATTAGTTCTTTTGTGAAAAATAGGGCACTAAAATAATAGATTATAAAATAGATTCTCCCAAATCTACTATAGTTGTATTTTCATATTTGCTAAATGCACTTGACTTGAGAGACCAAAGTGTGCAGGCAAAACCTAGTGAGCTGCCTAGTGCCTAACTAGACAGCATGTTTGGGACAAACATTTTCAAACAGTAATATTTACTCTTTTATACCACTGGATCTCCATCACTACATCTTTAAACATTTTATATAATTTTCTGAAACTATGCTCAATCTGAATATATAGCATTCCCTTGCATAATGTCAAACACCACTATGTAGTGAGCAGTAGGCTATATGATTTAAGACACCAGCGTGATGCAAGCATGAGGCTGTTCCTGTAAGTGACACTTGTTGAATAGCGTTCATGGTGGTATATCAAACCTCGTAGGATATTGACGTATTAAGTATTATGACAGTATACAAATACAAGTCACACGAGTGAACTGTCTGTTACAAGTGTTTTGGTGTAAAACAAGCGTTTCAATTTGCTACGTGAATGATGCAGTGTAAAACAGAGATTACAGTACACATAAATAATCTCATTAACGTGCTTAAAAACTGACGCAATCGTAACAGTGTATAATATAGGCTATGTTCGCATTTTGGATTTATTAACCATTGATCATTTATAACATTTTCCATTAATTTAGTCATGTTGAGAGTTCACCAGCATAAGCACATGCGCAAGGGCGAATGACAAATTCAGAGAATTAAAAATAATGTAATACACAGATTTTTAAATAATATAACGGTAACGTTATATGACCTATACGCGTCTCCTGATTTTTAACCACACACAGGCTGTCTATTCTAGGTAAGTTAACCTTAACGTAATAAACTTTGTTTCCCACCCATAAAGTTGCGCAAACCTGTCTTTATTATACAATCCCGAGTGAGCTTCCTAAATCAACTTAAAACACACTATCTAATGCAACTTTATACAATAGAGTGAAACTGACATATGAGACGAATAAGATTAGTTATTCACGCAATTAGGCCAACAAAAGTCGAGTTGCGTAATTAACCCGACACATCTAAATAGAAGAAAGTAGTCTGATTTAAAACAAAATAAAAATTAACGAACAACTCGTTTTTCTCTAGAGCGTCTCATGTTTAGTCTAGGCTTATTACTAGATAGAAGAAAATCACCTGGTGTATTTTTCTTGGAAGTGTCCGCCGAAGACAGTTCTTGGAAGAACTCTTCTGAGAAGACGCAGTTCGCAATTCTCGGAATTTTACCAGAGGACTGAACCACTGTCACACGAGAGGGGGAAACCAGAGCTTTCGCTCTACACGATTCTCTAGTGCTAAATACCTGCTTATCAGAATATCATACAAATCTTTCTGATTGATTTATAATTAACACGTGTACTTCGTTGTATTGCTTTTGCTAGCTTAGTTATTAACGTGGTTGGAGTCATTACAATCCACTTGTCTGTGTGTAGTGGATTGATCCGGAGACTCGGTCATGACCTACGTCACTCTTCCCACCCTTTCACTGCTGTACAGATTCCGCAGAAATCATTCCTCGCGATATGACCCCTCCGTTAATGTGTATATTATGTCATGTTAAAGACAGCCACTGACTCAATGTATAGTCAACATAGGCTACATTATCTTATGAGACAGATGTACAAAAAGCAATCTATTTCTGTCTGTCCGAGATAAGCAGACTAGTTTCTCATGATGTCAGATGTGTAACAAGACAACAATGTTGACATTAGCTATTTGTTTTTCTCCACTTCTAGATTATTACCTATGATAATAACACAATATTATTAATAATATTTTACATTTATATGTTTTATATTATTATAACTGTACATGGATGCATTTAATGAGTAATATATATATATATATATATATATATATATATATATATATATATATATATATATATATATATATATATATATATATATATATATATATAGTAATTAAATAATTAAACATATTTCATTTAATATATTTTTTCTATAAAAATGTATTTATTTAATTTAGTGCTGTCAAATTGATTAATCGTGATCACATCTAAAAAAAATAGTTTGTTATTACCATGGTGTATAATTATGTAAATACACACACATGCATGCATTTATTTAATACAATTTATATTTATAAATAATTATATTTATAATTTATATTATATATATAATACAAATTATATAAATGTATAGCCTACAGTATTTACATGCACATTTGTATTAAATAAAAACATTACTGTGTGTTTGTATATATATAGCCTACTATGTAAACAAAAAACTTTTATTTTGGATTTGAATGATCATGATTCATAAAGTGTTGAAATATTTCTTCCAAATCATTTTGTTTGTTTTATATTACATGGAGTTTTGCTAACTTTAGAATAGATTTTAAAAAATGCACTTTGCATTAGTTGAACATAGATAAATAAATCAAAATAAAGTCTTACAAAATGTTCTCATAAAAACATTTCTTTTCAGAGAATAACATACAAATTTGCTACAATTTACAGACAAAACATTGTGTAATATTATGGAAAACAGTGCTTTTTGATACTGAATTTTAATTTTTGGGCGCACTTTCCCTTTAACATTCACCTTTTCTAACTGCTCTCTAAAGTAACATCACAAGATCTGGGAGGTCAGATTGATTACAGCATAGAATTAAGATGGCAACTGAGGCAAATAGGTTCTTACACACACACACACACACACACACACACACACACACACACACACACACACACACACACACACACACACACACACACACACACACACACACACACACACACACACACACACACACACACACACACACACACACACACGCACACACGCACACACGCACACACACTTAAGCTCATGACTGCTTCGGCAGTGTAACTTAACTCTCAACAAAGCAGCTATTCAGGACCATAACGCAGAGCACTATTTATACATCAGTCCCAAAGAGGTAGGCTACTGGAAACACGCACATTAGGTTGCACAGAGCAATCTCTCTGTTAACACATTCAGGTACTCCAAGAGCACAACTAATAGCCAATTATAAATTCCTTTATGAGATACTATAGGGCCAGAGGTCAAAATACAAAAACATTTGTAATAAAAGTATAGAGAACTGAAATCACAACAGGTGTGATGAATTATTCTAGTTGTTTCATGCATGATTTGACATGCATTTGTTTGACATTGTTTGACAATATATATATATATATATATATATATATATGTTTTGACTAATATAAGAATATTTTATCATTTAAATGAGAGTGTTTTCATTATTTACTAAATATTTTGTCAACATAATATAATGTTTAAAAAAGTTTAAATGATTTAAGGACAAAGATTTAAGATGTAATTTATTTTACATTATAAAACAGATTAGCCATGTTTTATAAAACATACTTTAAGAGATAGACTTCATTGCCTTAATTTCATATTATGATATTTGC
Source organism: Pseudorasbora parva (assembly GCF_024679245.1). Lineage (NCBI taxonomy): Eukaryota > Metazoa > Chordata > Actinopteri > Cypriniformes > Gobionidae > Pseudorasbora > Pseudorasbora parva. Next base: position 17,537,371 of record NC_090180.1, read on the forward strand.
AGTCAGTGTTGGGTAAATTTAATCTAAATTTAAAATTAATCTAGAAAGTAATCAATTACTATCGACAAATTACATCTTTAACCGTGTAATTAGATTACTGTACTAACTACTCTCTCTAAAGTTTTGCATGACTTAATTATTACTAATTGCTTTCTAAATCCTATCAACCTCACCAATTGAACAATACAAGAATGGACATGAAATGGACTGCTTCTTTGAAAATAATTGTTTTCCTAAAAAGATCATTAAAAATTACATAAATTATTCTTGAGCTGACCAAAGTATTTAAAGTGAGGTTACATTAAAAACAACTAATTATGTACATTAAAACTAATTTTACATTAAAAATAACTAATTATGTATTTTAAAAATGTACGCAATTAGCTAACAATGTATTAGCTAATTTAAAGCAGAAACAAAGCTCATTGGATGTTAACAAATGATTTGGATATATAGAACATTTTAGCATTGGTGCATGTTGATTCAGAGCTGGGTCATCAAGTCTTCACAGGTGTTGAAGCGTCTGAACAATTGTAGAATTATAGAATTGTTCTATAAAATAAATTGTTCTGTTTATGTAGTCTACACAAGCAATTATGGTTAGTTCACCCAAAAATGAAAATGATCCCATGATTTACTAACCCTGAAGTGACGGTGTAGCCTATGACATTCTTTTTTCCGGAGTTGGCTATTTTAAAAAAGTCTTGGCTCTTCCAAGCATTATAATATCAGTGCCTGTTGGGTCATGCAAAAGTATATAAAAGTGCATCTGTCCTTAATAAAACTGTTCCACACAGCTCTGGGGAGTTAATTAAGACCTTTTGAAGCAAAGTGAAGCGTTTGAGTAAGAAAAATATCCATATTTAAAACTTTATTAAGTAAATTATCCAGCTTCCGGCGAATAGCCTTCAGTATTCAACTTACGGAAAAATTGCATCGCCCATTCCTCTCGCAGTTCATAATGCGTACGCTACGTCTGACTACATTGCACACCAGTTATGCGTCAGACGTGAGTAAGCATTTTGAACTGCGAGAGGCGCGGGCGCTACTTTTCCGTGAATTGAATACGGAATCCGATTATAAAGCTCGGAAGAGCAAGGACATGTTATTACTCTGATTGTGTTCGTCTGAAAGAAGAAAGTCATACATGGCTACACCAAGATGGCTTGAGGGTGAGTAAATCATGGGCTAATTTGAAGTTTTGGGTGAACTAACATAAATATCTAATCGGCCAGTCACATGGCAGCATCTCAATGCATTTAGGCATGTAGAGATGGTCAAGACAAACAAAATGTGCATTAGAAGGGGATAGAAAAGGGATTTAAGAGACTTTGAAAAGTGGCGTGGTTGTTGATGCCAGATGGGCTGGTCTGAGTATTTCAGCAACTGCTGATACTGAGATTTTCACACACAACCATCTCTAGGGTTTACAGAGAATGGTCAGAAAACGAGAAGATATCCGGTGAACGGCCGTTCTGTGGGCGAAATGCCTTCTTGGTGCCAGAGGTCAGAGGAGAATGACCAGACTGGTCCAAACTGAGTAACTCAACAGTAACTCATATGCAAATAATGCAGAAGAGCATCTCTGAATACACAACACATCAAACCTTGAAGCAGATAAACTAGATAAGCAGAAGACACACCGGTGTCACTCCTGTCAGATAAGGACAGGAAACTGAGGCTATACAATTCACACACGCTTATCGAAATTGGACAATAGAAGATTGGAAAAACGTTGGTTGATGAGTCTCGATTTCTGCTGGGATATTCAGATCTAGGATCAGAATCTGGTGTAAAATGGTTCCATCCTGCCTTGGATCAAAGGTTCAAGCTGCTGGTAGTTTAATGATGTGGAGGATATTTTCTTGGCACACTTTGGGCCTCTTAAAAACATTTGAGCATCATAAAAGCAACATCTCCTCTTCTTCATATCCACAGTGTGTCCATCTTCTGATGGCTTACCAGCAGGATAACATGCCGTGCCGCAAAGCTCAAATCACCTCAAACTGGCTTCTTGAACATGACAATGAGTCACCAGATCGCTTTGGGATGTGCTGCAATAGGGAATTCTCATCATGGATGTGCAGCTGACAAATCTGCATCAACGGTGTGATGCTTGTCAATATGGACCAAAATCTCTGAGAATTATTTTCAGCACCTTGTTGAATCTATGCCACAAAGAATAAAGGCAAAAGAGTCCAACCCGGTACTAGCCAGGCAAGAAACATTTGGATGGTAAAAAAAGTAGCATGTTAGAATTGAAGACAGTGACTTCTAATCAAATAAAACACTGAAAGACTGTCCTAGAAATGTCTGCCATGCATGAGCCAATCATTACAATGTAGAGCTTTTATGTTGCACATCTTGTTCTGTATTTCTTCTGTATGGGAAATAGTTTTGAAGTTCTTTCATTGTGAAAGGTTGGCAGCTTGTCATATCTCTTAAAGCTCATTGTGAAACTGCCCCCACCTCTCTCACACATCCAAACACACGCTTCCTCTTTCTTTAGAAGAGGAAAGTGCCCTATCGGAAATAAACGCTCAAATGTTGTCACAGATCTCAATTCGGATGGACAATGACATTTTAGAGAAATTTGGCTCGCCTTACATTCATGCGGCTTTTCTGTGTTGTTGGCCATGTGGCCATGAGTGAAGGTCATCCTTTTCTTCAGAAACATCAACACATAATATATTTATTACGGATTTATTGACCAATCATGCCACACCCAGGGTAATTTACCTTATTTATTTTTTACAGCCCACCCAGAAAAATCTTTGACCCACCTTATGTGGAAAGTCTGTATGTTAGAAACTTTAATTAGACTAATGCTTTAGTTTGAATGGTAAATCAAGGTATTTTTTTATCAACAGTTTAACATACATATTACTTACATGTATGTCATACAAATCAGTATACCTACCAAAAATGCAGTATTCTTTTTACTCATCACTATCACACATCAAAGACACAGTTCAGAAAATTGAGAGGCTGTTCCAAGAAAAGCGTTCATTTACAGGCCTTAGATGACTCAATGATTGTGGTTATGAGTTCACTATGTGCTTTGGTTCTTGGGGTTCTTTCATGGGGATCGGTAAGCTTGCACCTACAGAGGTGTAAAACGTTCTTTGTTTATTCACGTTTGTCTTTGCATATATTTTTTTCTGATAAAAAAACAAACAAATTTGTTTGGAAATAAGTGTGAAATTTAAAGCACTTTATTTCAAAGTGTACTTGGACACACAAGGAATTTACCTTGGTTAATAGTAGTTAATAAGGTAAATGTGTACCTTTAAAAAAAAAGCTTTTGTACCCTTTTTTCTGAGGTTGTAGATATTACTGAAAATATTATCTTTCAGCAGTAGCATATTCAAATATTGACAGTATTTCTCTTCTGGGAAAACAGAACAAAAATACTGATGAGTCATCTTGCACACATGGTCCAAATGTTTGTCCAATTAAGGAGGCGTTTACCCTGCATGGCTTCTAATAATAATAACTAAAAAAATTAACTTTAGTAAAATCTGTATGCATTTTGGCCATTAATGGAGCACTATGTAGTATTTTTGCAGTAAAATATCCAAAAACCACTAGACCAGTGTTATATATTTTGTTCAGTTGAGCACTTACAATATCCCAAATGTTTCCAACTATTTGTAAATTGTGAGAACATTGCTATTTTAACTAAGGACCGGGACGTTTCAGCATAGCGTTTGAGGAAGTCGCCTGTCAATTGCGTCATATCTACGCTACCCTCGGTTTCGGGTTTTATTAGGCAGAAGCACTTAACTGCGTTAACAAGTTAATGCATTGAGGAACGTAATAACATCATTTTCAACACACTTAAATGTATCTGATAAACAGAGCTGCTTTATCTTATAATCATGACTGGAAACACGGAAGTGCGCGCTCCCGGCGACTGTGTCCCGTCCATTCATAATAAAAGTCCCGGTGCTCGCGAGGCAGGTATTTGTGTTACAATCACTCCAGCAGCCTTGCTCAGCTCCACAACGCTAGGTCCTGCTCTGCTTTATAGTACAGTAACGTTAATAACCGCATCCATCAACATGATGATTTCTGCCTGAGTCTTATTTTCCACCGGCTGTGAGGTGAAGACCACATGTCCCAAGATATTGCGCTCAAACTTGGCGTCATCTAACTACGCCTTTTTTTTTAACAGGCACCCTCTAGTGGACCGGAAAGTTGCATAGTGCACCTTTAATTTACACGTCAATGACATTTTAGGAGCCTTAAAGGAGTACTTCAGCGCTGGGAAGATGAATCTGTATTTAAACTGGGTCATTAATGTAGTAGAAATGTGAAATTCTTTTTAATTTGGTGCTTTGTAGACTGAGAAAAGACAGAAAATGTTTTTTTGTCTCATGAGGATGAAAGACAACAATTCCCAGAATGCTTCACTGCTCTACGAGGTCACTCGCAAAGCCACCTACTAGATTACTGAATCACTTTCACTTTCCCACCGCGACCGCGTTCATTTTCATAAAATCAGTTCAGTTAGAGAACATACACTACAATTAAAAACTGAACGAGTCAGTTCAATATGTGATTTAGCCGCTGAGGGAGTCTCACAATCCAAAACGCTGCAGGAGTCAGATATATTAACAGTCATGGATGAGCTCGTGATGAGAGCTGAGGTAAACGCGTCTGCGGCATAGATTCACAGTGCATGTTCAGTCGGACGCGTTTTCAGTTCATGCCTTTGAAAGCTTTAGTTTGAGAAGTTGAAAGACTTATTTTGCTCTGCTGGCCGCACTGTTTAAACATGAATGACTGAGGCTGCAGCTGCAAGCTGAGTGCTATGAGTGTAATCTCCCATCCCCCACGCGCGAGTTGAAAACATGCAGAAATAGCTCCCTCTGCTGGCTGTAGTCTTTAGCCTCTGGCCAACAATTCCTCCGATGGCGCAAATTGATGATATTTGTGTCATGGGAGGAATTTTTCCAGAAATCAAAATCTCTTGTCTCAGGGGGATATGAGGGGGGAAAGCACAATCATTCGAATATACTCCAGGGTTTCTACTCATACAAAGCCATATGCTAATCGTTGAAGTAACCCTTTAAAATGCAAACTTTGAAACAATACCGTTGAAAAAAAAAAAAAACTTGAAAACAATACCGTTATTGTCTCTGTGTAAACTACAAACTTATACAAAGTAACATCAGAATCTACTGGCCTGTAAGAAGAATACAGCAATTTCAACCCTGCACTGTAAAACATTTGTGGTGGTTTTTGTTGGTTTAGCTTAAAAAAGTAAGTAACGCCTTAACATTTTGAGTTTATTGAAATTAAAAATTTGAGTTGATACAAGGAAGGAACTTAGTTTAATAAATAAAAACTCAAAATATTTTTGTATTTGAACCACATATAAAATGTGATAAATCATGAAAATAGCACAATTTTGAATGTTTCACTGCGTAATCAGAAATAACACACATTATTACCCAATATGCTTACAAAATATTTTAATAATCTTTTAATAAAGGTTCTCGAATCTCAAAAAATTATTTTTTTGTATTAACTCAAAATTTTAATTTCAATGAACTCAAAATTTTAAGGCAACCAGGTAACTTTTTTTCTAAATAATTTTTTACAGTGGGTGGTTGAAATAAAAAGCTGTATTAACTAAACCAATCAGCATGTTCAGCACCCAAGTCCCACCCCCCAAAATTCCTGATAAAAAGTACTAACTCGCAAGCAGGGACTTTCTGAGGGGAAATTTTTACCCGGAAATTAATTTAGACCCTGTTCCCTGCGGTCGAAACACACAGAGTACCACCCCAAAGTCCCTAGTTCCTGGGAAGTTCCTGCGGTGAAAACGCGGCTTAATTGTTAAGCCCTGTATAACTAATCTGTTATTGTGTTTTAAGGTGCAGTCTCATTTGACACATTTCAGCGAAATTGTGCAGGCAAAAAGATATATTGTCATAAGCACTGCAGCTCAAGTCACTTTCAAAACAAGCAGATTTCTATTGGTCAGCATAGCGAATCCATGTGACCAACTTGAACCCGTTGTGAAATGTTTGTGGGAAAATGTTGTTCATGCCTTTCGCTTTAACGTGAAATTCCTGATTGTGTTGATTCCTATTGAAATTGTTTTTTTTTCCTGTGAAAAATCACTGAACAACTTGTAAATATGGAAATAAGATTAATTGAAACAGAAAAGGTGTGTACTTAATTGCTAGCCATGAAAACAAACTAGGGAATGATCAGAAAACTACCAAGAAAACTAACAATGAATGAGAACACAGGCAAACAGGAATAAGGAAAACCAAACTAAAACTCAAATAAACTAAAGATAGAAATATCCCTGCCAATTTAATTCCTTCTAATGCTCAAATGAGAAGATATAATCTTAAATCAAGTGCTCCTATTATGCTGTTCTAAAGGTTCATAATTTTGTTTTGGAGGTCACTTACAACAGGTTTGCATGACTTGTATATAAAGTCAAAAAACTCTTTCTTTTTCTCATAATATACATTGCACATCACCACATTTTTCAATTATTCTTAAAACGACTCGTCAGATGATTCAGTCCCTCCTTTCCGAGCTACTCTGCTCTGATTGGTTAGATGGCTTAGTCTGTTGTGATTGGTCTACCATGTTAAGCGGTTTAGAAAGTAAAAGGCCATTAACATACCTGAACTTCAGCTCCGTCCGTTGTCTGGAGGCTTGTACACATAGTAAAGACAGTAACGATAACGTTGATTTTAAATCAATCCAAGCACAAGTACTTTGCAAGGACGACTTGAGCAGGACGTTTCTCAATGATAATATGCTACTCAGTTTGAGGTACATTATTATATGTTGCAGCTGTAATCCCCCCTAACCATCATTAATGTTCCATCCTTTATCTTTACTCAAAGTAGTAAGAACGACTAACATGCACAGTTTTAGGTTATAGTGGCCCACAGCTGCTTAGCATAAGTAGCCTATTTCAGTAAGACAGTAAATAACGCGAGTTAGCCGAAAACACAAAACTTTGTATTTTTAACACTGATAGAAAATATCAAAACCAATAATTAATAATTCTTACATGTTATGATTCTGATGAGCAAGCTGTTCCAAATAAACTGGGTACGGTACTGACCCACCTTTCAAGAGCAAGCGCTTTGCAAATCCAGCTTTAAAGAGCGGGTCAAGTTGTTTGTGATACGAACAGACAACATAGAACAGACGAGCATTATGCAAATGTATTATCCAATGACCTAGACCATGGCTTTATTTATCGTGTACTTGCAACTTTAAAACTTTGCAGAACATTTACATGCACAAACAGCTATATTACACACTGCATAAAAGGGAATATTCGAAAAGCCAAAATAGAGGCACTTTAATTTGCAATAGTCTTTTCTTGTCATGACGCATGAGTAAAACGCTTCAGGACCAAGAAAAAATGTCAGGTGGGACTTGATTTTGTCAATGGGGAATTAATTCGATTGGTGTGATTTGCTGTTGCTGTGATGTCATGTCATGTCATGTCATGTCGACAGGTTGTCCCGCAGTAAACACATCATCAAGTGATGAGCTGCAAGAGGGAGGGGAAGATATTTTGATTAAAGATTATGAGGGAATATATATATGTGTGTGTGTGTGTGTGTGTGTGTGTGTGTGTGTGTGTGTGTGTGTGTGTGTGTGTGTGTGTGTGTGTGTGTGTGTGTGTGTGTGTGTGTGTGTGTGTGTGTGTGCATGGATAGATCATTTATATATAATAATGTGCATGGATAGATAATTTATAACAAACACTAAAATATTTCATGAATTAAGAATGGCCAATTTAATGGTCACTTTAAGCATTATATTGTGTCAAATAATCTTAAAGAGTTTCATTTTAATCTATTGACCATTAGGTTTAAGTAATATAAAGGAAGTGTATGTAAGATTGTGGCAAAAACTGGTACTGCAATCACTTTCAAATGACTGTAGAGCGGTGTATCCCCTCTCCCCCTCACCTCTGACTCGAGGTTGCCAGATCGGCTACAGGATCCAGCAGGAACGTTTATAGCTGCAGCTGTGGTAACTAGAACAGATCTGGCAACCCGGATGCCGAAACACTACTGACTTTGTAATTGGTAGATCAGTGGAGGGTGGAGCTTCAGGCCAAAACACAACATGTCAACATCAACATCAGATGAGGGCTGCAACAACAACTTTTAAATGACAATATCCTGGCCGTACTATATGGTTGTCAGTGATATAAGTATTTGAAATGAACATGATTTCTGAAATAACAACACAAATCATTTTAAATAACTCATATCTTAATAGACAACTTTTATATAACATTATCTATATAACAATAAATTATGTTTTATTAACAAGGTTCGGGTGGAGCACGTTCAGATAATTGGAGAGCATTCAGCTAATATATATATATATATATATATATATATATATATATATATATATATATATATATATATATATATATATATATATATATATATATACACACACACACACAGGTCCTTCTCAAAAAATTACCATATTGTGATAAAGTTCATTATTTTCCATAATGTAATGATAAAAATTCAACTTTTTTTATATATTTTAGATTCATTGCACACCAACTGAAATATTTCAGGTCTTTTATTGTTTTAATACAGCTCATGAAAACCCAAAATTCCCCAAAAATTAGCATATCATGAAAAGGTTCTCTAAACGAGCTACTAACCTAATCATCTGAATCAACTAATTAACTTTAAACACCTGCAAAAGCTTCCTGAGGCTTTTAAAAAATTCCAGCCTGGTTCATTACTCAAAACCGCAATCATTGGTAAGACTGCCGACCTGACTGCTGTCCAGAAGGCCATCATTGACACCCTCAAGCGAGAGGGTAAGACACAGAAAGAAATTTCTGAACGAATAGGCTGTTCCCAGAGTGCTGTATCAAGGCACCTCAGTGGGAAGTCTGTGGGAAGGAAAAAGTGTGGCAAAAAAAAGCTGCACAACGAGAAAAGGTGACCGGATCCTGAGGAAGATTGTGGAGAAGGACCGATTCCAGACCTTGGGGGACCTGCGGAAGCACTGGACTGAGTCTGGAGTAGAAACATCCAGAGCCACCGTGCACAGGCGTGTGCAGGAAATGGGCTACAAGTGCCGCATTCCCCAGGTCAAGCCACTTTTAGGCTACAGAGAAGCAGCTCCGGACTGTAGCTCAGTGGTCCAAAGTATTTTTTTCTGATAAAAGCAAATTTTGCATGTCATTCGGAAATCAAGGTGCCAGAGTCTGGAGGAAGACTGGGGAGAAGGAAATGCCAAAATGCCTGAAGTCCAGTGTCAAGTACCCACAGTCAGTGATGGTCTGGGGTGCCATGTCAGCTGCTGGTGTTGGTCCACTGTGTTTTATCAAGGGCAGGGTCAATGCAGCTAGCTATCAAGAGATTTTGGAGCACTTCATGCTTCCATCTGCTGAAAAGCTTTATGGAGATGAAGATTTCGTTTTTCAGCACGACCTGGCACCTGCTCACAGTGCCAAAAACACTCTGGTAAAATGGTTTACTGACCACGGTATTACTGTGCTCAATTGGCCTGCCAACTCTCCTGACCTGAACCCCATAGAGAATCTGTGGGATATTGTGAGGAGAAAGTTGAGAGACGAGAGACCCAACACTCTGGATGAGTTAAAGGCCGCTATCGAAGCATCCTGGGCCTCCATAACACCTCAGCATGCCACAGGCTGATTGGATTCCCGACCAAGTATTGAGTGCATAACTGAACATAATTATTTGAAGGTTGACTTTTTTGAATTAAAGACACTTTTCTTTTATTGGTCGAATGAAATATGCTAATTTTTTTAGATTAGCGATGAGTATAATAATAGTATTAATAATTTGAGATTAGATTTTTTGAAATTTTGGGTTTTCATGAGCTGTATGCCAAAATCATCAGTATTAAAACAATAAAAGACCTGAAATATTTCAGTTGGTGTTCAATGAATCTAAAATATATGAAAGTTTATTTTTTATCATTACATTATGGAAAATAATGAACTTTATCACAATATGCTAATTTTTTTAGAAGGACCTGTATACACACACGCACGCAGCAGTCTTACCTCCGTTTATTGACAGTTTATCAGTATCTCTCCACCACCCCTTCTCCACACTTTTAGTTCTAACCACTTACATACTGTAACAAAGAAGGTCCACTGGAGGCAAGTTGTAGTGATGAACGCAAGTGCAGTTTATTTACAGCGTGAACAAATACCAAACAAAACTAGACTTGACTCATGAACAGACTTGGAAACAGACTTGACATTTGACTAGAATACACTGGCAGGTTACATACTCTGGGTTCAGGCCAAACTCCGAGCTCGAAGCCCCCCCAACACAGTGCGCCAAATACGCATTTAAATTTACTCTCTATAAATTATATGTAAGTGTAAACTCGTGAACTAACCTTGTTTTGTTGTTCTGGTGGCCGGTTGTCACATTTTTAACAGTTATCTTCGCATTAAGTAACAGTACATTGGTCTCAGTTGAACTTTTCACTGTTCTGTAAAATTGTGCATGTCATTTAATTTAGCATTGGATTACTCCTGCACACAAACCATCCTTTAAAGAATTCAAAGTTATGACAGTTACAAAAGGCATGTGTGCTCAATAGCAACCGGTAAACTGCTGAGCCCTTCGATATGTTTCTGTTTCAATAGGAATAGATTTCAACATATCAGCACAGGAGAGGAAACTTTGCTCCTCACATGATTTCATTGGGACTTTAAAGTGTAAGTCCCCATGCTGGATCAGTCTCCTGCACACACCTCCACAGATACACACTGCACTTTGCACCTGCATGTACTTTCAAAACATGTGTGTCAGTTTTTTTCAGGTCGGGGTCAAGTCATTTAGCACACATGACCTCGTACTGGAAACATAACTCTTGCTTTGCTGTGGCAACCTGCATGACCAAACAGATCCAGAAGTCCATTGATCTTCCACGGAGTATGTGACCTTAGCCTTGGGGCAACAGTACAGAATCTATGCATGAGAGGTCAAGTACTGCACCAAACTAAGTCAACTGAAGTGCTATTGCCTTAAGAGCACTGATCAATGATGTACCATAGGTCATACTGCTGACTTTACATACAGGGTTAGTTCACACTAAAATAAAAAATCTGTCATCCTTTACTCGCCCTCATGTCGTTCCAAAATCCAAACCCTTAAAACTTGTGTTCATCTACAAAACACTATTGAAGACATTTTTAATGAAACTTGAGAGATTTCTGTCCCTCCACTGAAAGTCCATTCCACCAAAACATCGCAAAAGTAATCCAACGATTCGAACAATTAAACCGAGCCTTCACAATCGCTTTATATGATTTAAAGGGGTGATGAATTGAGAAATCAACTTTCCCTTGAGCCTTTGATATACACTCACCTAAAGGATTATTAGGAACACCTGTTCAATTTCTCATGAATGCAATTATCTAATCAACCAATCACATGGCATTTGCTTCAATGCATTTAGGTGTGTGGTCCTGGTCAAAACAATCTCCTGAACTCCAAACTGAATGTCAGAATGGTAAAGAAAGATGATTTAAGCAATTTTGAGCATGGCATGGTTGTTGGTACCAGACGGGCCGGTCTGAGTATTTCACAATCTGCTCAGTTACTGGGATTTTCACGCACAACCATTTCTAGGGTTTACAAAGAATGGTGTGAAAAGTGAAAAACATTCAGTATGCATCAGTCCTGTGCGTGAAAATGCCTTGTTGATGCTAGAGGTCAGAGGAGAATGGGCCGACTGATTCAATCTGATAGAAGAGCAACTTTGACTAAAATAACCCCTCGTTACAACCGAGGTATACAGCAAAGCATTTGTGAAGCCACACCACGCACAACCTTGAGGTGGATGGGCTACAACAGCAGAAGACCCCACCGGGTACCACTCATCTCCACTACAAAGAGGCTACAATTTCCACAAGCTCACCAAAATTGGACAGTTGAAGACTGGAAAAATGTTGCCTGGTCTGATGAGTCTCGATTTCTGTTGAGACATTCAGATGGTAAAATCAGAATTTGACGTAAACAGAATGAGAACATGGATCCATCATGCCTTGCACTGTGCAGGTTGGTGGTGGTGGTGTAATGGTGTGGGGGATGTTTTCTTGGTACACTTCAGGCCCCTTAGTGCCAATTGAGCATCGTTTAAATGCCACTGCCTACCTGAGCATTGTTTCTGACCATGTCCATCCCTTTATGACCACCATGTACCCATCCTCTGATGGCTACATTCAGCAGGATAATGCACCATGTCACAAAGCTTGAATCATTTCAAATTGGTTTCTTGAACATGACAATGAGTTCACTGTACTAAAATGGAGTCAGAGTCACCAGATCTCAACCCAATCTTTGGGGTGTTGTGGAACGGGAGCTTTGTGCCCTGGATGTGCACCCCCTAATCTCCATGAACTGCAAGATGCTATCCTATCAATATAGGCCAACATTTTTTAAGAATGCTTTCAGCATCTTTTTGAATCAATGCAACGTAAATTTAAGGCAGTTCTGTAGGCGAAAAGGGGTCAAACAGTATTAGTATGGTGATCCTAATAATCCTTTAGGTGAGTGTATAAAAGGTCATGGTAATACTATAAGAATATGCTGCAAGTTTTGGAGCTGAAAACTTCCTTGTTAGTCAAAGAAAAGCTTTTATTGACACCAGGCCCAGAAAAGGAGAGCTCTACATTGATCAATGACATATTAGAAAGGGGAAACATGGCCTCTACAGATAAATGTGAACGCCTGCTTCTGTAGCCCCGCCGACCAACTTTTGGAGCTAAACAAGCAATAAACATGCCGAAGATAGCAAGATAATTATTTGTAAACAAGACACAGTTCGACACTGGATTTGCAGACATATTGAGATTAAAACACAATGCTGTGCCTTCTATATTGGATCCGACAGGAATGGTGCAACATACTTATGAGTAAAATGTGTTTTTTATATGTGATAGCAGTGCTTTAAGTGGGCCGGTACGTGCCGGTACTAAGTACCACCACTTCCAAATATAGCTCTTGAGCGCACCGCCACCTCTCCGTGCGTACCGGTACGCTCATTTGCACACCTTCCAGAGTGCCCTTCACAATGCACGTTTCCTAATTCGTCCCACCGAGAATAACCGCTCACGGAAGGCTTTAAGACAATCCTCTGCCGGTGTTCTCTATGCGCGCGCTAACGGCGAATCCCTTTAATTGTTCGCATTTAGATTTTCGGCAAATCAGTTTGGGCGGATGCAAACAACGTGATTATTGTTTGTGAGTCCAACATTCAGACATGCAAAAAAAAACATGCACTCTCCCTGATGGAAGACGTGATCAAAAAGGGAAGTCGTAATTGTTAGTTAATGCAGTAAAATATTTAATATTTAAGTAACTTGTCGTATTCATAAACTCATTAGGCTATTCAAACACAAAATAACTAATAAAGTCTCGAGCAGCAAAAGCAATCCTCTAAATTCTCTTTAATACAAAAATATGCATTTTCATTTATTCATATATGCTTGCAACAACATTTAGTTCAACATTTTAAGTGCCATTGTTTTATAAAATATTTTATTGGCTGAAATTTCAATGTCACGTTATTATGCTTTCAAATTGTATGCCATGTATGTATCTTCCTGAGGAAAAAAATAGAGGTTGATGGTATTTAATATCCCTTTAGTGTAGAAAATAAATATTCAGTAATTTGAGCATGGAGTCACATTATGCCTACTGGACTGAACCATAGGGGTTTAAAATTAAGGTTACAAAAGAAAATTGTATTAAGAATGAGAATATAGAAGTATATTGATATATTTAATACTTTAGTATTAAACTAAAGAGTTACACGCACAGTATGGGAAAAATATTGATGGCACTCAGACAGCAATGTTCAATTGTGTATCTAAAAGAAATGTATCTAAAAAAAAATAGATACATTTCTAGTTTATTTGTTGTTCAGAAAATATGAGACCATTGAAAATGGTTACCAATTTACTCATGGAGCTACATTGGAGATCCCTATATCTCTGGAAATTAATGGGCCTTAAAATTAAGGAACCAAAAGTAAAAAGTGTTTTAAGAATTGGATTCTAAAAGGATCTAAAAGGGTATTAAGGTATCTTCAAAATGAATTACAGGCGTGCAAACTTTACAAAAAAAACAACAAGTGCTTTTCCCTTTTTTTGAAACCGTTGGCTTATAATGAAACAAAGATTTCTAAAGTCAATCTCTGTGTGAAAATAATATAATGATGCCATCTTTCTAAAGTCATTTTTACACCCCTGTGAAAATGGTCATTCTGACCCCCACTACAAAATATTGAATTGCTCAGTAAATAAACATCCACCACATTAAATATTTTGTCTTTTTTTTCTTAATTTATGAATGTCTTTCTTCAGAAACAAAATTAACAAAATCAGGGAAATTTTCAGAAATTTGGCAGATTTTGACACAGAATGACTCAAATGTGTTTGTCTGAGAGCCTTTATACACACACTGAAATAACTACACTGTGTGGTACAGTACACATATTTTGAATGTCCCATATTTCCTTAAAGAACCACGATTGTCCCTTATTTTCTAATCCAGAAGTTGGCAACCCTACGTATAAAACCCCTTCAATATAGTTGTTGTTACCTCAGGAGAGGAGTCAGCAATAATAATAATAATAATAATAATAATAATAATAATAATAATAATAATAATAATAATAATAATAATAGAGTACCGCCACTTCTTTTGGGCCACTTCTTTTGGGCACTGTGTGATAGTATTGCATTGTTACAGATCGTATTGATTATGCACATGAGTCTAATAGAACCTTTAGCACGCTGTCACAGGCTGGAGAATCCTTTATTTGTTGGTTCATTGCGATTCAGGATCAGACTCAGAAATGCAATGTTATGGGCCAGGGCTCGCAAAGCCCAACGTCCTGGGCTGTGTTTTCCAGACGGGCTACCAAAACTTAAACACGTCGGCAGGCTGGTGAATCTTAAATAGTGAAATAACATTAATTTCTTGATCTGCGTTGTTCACTCTCTTGACTTGTTATTTGAAGACCGAAGCGCGCACTTACATCCACCGATCAGACGGGCCAAGTAATAAAAAAATAAATAAATCGCAGGTGGATGAGAGATAAATCATTGTGTTTATTTAATAAATATGTTTTGAGAGCCCTGTCAGAGTACTATATACTCCCTTGTACTGAAAATTCAGTTGAAGCTCATTAAATCTTCTCCAATCCCGTGGCATTTACTTCTAATCTCCAATGCGGCATGGCCATCAAAACCCAGTGTTCAGGAGAGAGCCTCAAAACCAGTGTAGAAAATTATTAGTTATGATGTTTTTGAATGTAAAAACCACACAAACGTCATTAGTTGACGTCAGACAACAGTATATAAAAAAAGATGGTTCATGACACATTTAAACCTATTTAATTTAGGCTTTTATTCAAACATTAATTAATGCACATACAAAGTAGGTACCAGTGAGGTTCGTTCTTGCCTGATTGTGTCTCTTCTAAAGAATTGGATTAAAATATTTGATTCATATGGATTGCCTTTATGGGCATGTTATAAGCCTTCTGAAGTGTCAACGTTTTGGTGGAATTTCAATGAAGTGACAAAATAAAAATATCTTCATTTGTGTTTTGAAGATGAAAGTCATTAACGTTTGGAAGGATGATAGTGAGTAATTGATGACAGAATTTGTACATTTTTAAGTGAACTAACCCATTAATAATAAGTGTCATATTTTTGACAGGAAGACGAAAAAAAAAAACACAGAACATCAGTTTTGGTCATGAAGCACCCTTGTTTTCTCATTGTTATTAATGGTGTTTTCTAACGCACCACAATTGCTGTTGCTCATTCTTTTAGGGATTTTCCAAAAATCCCTACATATTCAACTTTGGCATTTAAGTCATTAAGCACTGCTTTTGCTACATCATACGTCAAATCATGTGGCTTATTGAGAAGTGTGAGATTAGGAATTCTATGACGCATGCTTTGTAAAATCATTTAAAAAAAGGTCTATGATTCTCTTGTTTCCATACCTGATCTGATTACTTAAATTTCTCATCCATCCCATGTTGGCCTATAACCTCTCCTCACACCACTCTGATGTTTCTCCAAAGCCTAAGCATTTTATTGCTGCATCTTAGCAACGATTTACAACAACTCTTTTCCAAATAAAAATAAAACATCTTCTCTGAATCATTTCATTAGTTTGAAATAGCTACAAAAGGTCAGTAAGATTTTGTAATGTTTGTTTGTTCATCTCACCAAGGCTGCATTTATTTGACAAAACTACAGTACAAATAGTAATATTGTGAACTGTTGAAGTTGTTATAATATTTAAATGTAATTTATTCATATGGCAAAGCTGAATTTTTAGCGGCATTCCGCCAGTCTTCAGTGTCACATGATTCTTCAGAAATCATTCTGATATAGTTTGCTGCTCAAGAAACATTTATCATTACTGATGTCGAAGAGTTGCTGTTTACTATTTTTGTGGTTTCTTTGATTAACAAATACTTTTGTAACATTATCTTTACTGTCACTTATGAATTTGTATCAATTTAATGCATCCTTGCTGATTTATTTATTTTTATTTTTTAAACATAGCAACCCTAAACTTTTCAATGATATTGTATAATGTATATGCTGATCTTGACAAGATGGAACCAGACTGATTCAAGTCAGTCAAGTCCAGTCACCTTTAATTGTTATAGTCTTTGTACAATACACATTGGAAAGGGGCAGTCCTCCTCTGGCCAACAAACAAACATGGTGTGGTTTACTGCATCACAAATTCAATTTATATTGTTCAGATTATTATAATGTACTTCCAGGCACTTCTAAAAAGCAGTTACTTATTTTGAAATAAATGTCTAAGAGCTGCAGATGCAGGGTAAATGTAAATATAATAGTTGCACCTGAGAGGTTTGGGGGTTTCATTCCAAGACTGGTGACAGACAAGAATAAGCCAGCGACCAGAGGACCTATGAGATCCCATTCACAGTTCACTGGGGGTTGTCTTTGCAACTGTCTTAGGTTTGACTTTTAAACAACCCTTGACTTGCTGATAGTCAAGTCATTTCACAACAAATAACTAACATTGACAACAACAACTAAACAGAATAATTCTATAATGACATAATTGATTCATGCTGCAATGCATGCTGAGAGCTATGTATATATATATTGGCAATAATTCAATATGAAACTTCAGTTCAGATGGGAAAATATTTGGTATTGTGTACTATTTTTATATAGTTTTCACATTTCACATCACATTTTACATACACACACACACACACACACACACACACACACACACACACACACACACACACACACACACACACACACACACACACACACACACACACACACACACACACACACACACACACACACACACACACACACACACACACACACACACACACACACACACACACACACACACACACATATATATACAGTGCCTTGGCGAAAGTATTCGGCCCCTTGAACTTTTCAGGCACATTTCAGGCTTCAAACATAAAGATATAAAACTGTATTTTTTTGTGAAGAATCAACAACAAGTGGGACACAATCATGAAATGGAATGAAATTTATTGGATATTTCAAACTTTTTTAACAAATCAAAAACTGAAAAATTGGGCGTGCGTGCAAAATTATTCGGCCCCTTTACTTTCAGTGCAGCAAACTCTCTCCAGAAGTTCAGTGAGGGTCTCTGAATGATCCAATGTTGACCTAAATGACTAATGATGATAAATAGAATCCACATGTGTGTAATCAAGTCTCCGTATAAATGCACCTGCACTGTGATAGTCTCAGAGGTCCGTTTAAAGCGTAGAGAGCATCATGAAGAACAAGGAACACACCAGGCAGGTCCGAGATACTGTTGTGGAGAAGTTTAAAGCCGGATTTGGATACAAAAAGATTTCCCAAGCTTTAAAGATCCCAAGGGGCACTGTGCAAGCGATAATATTTAAATGTATCAGACCACTGCAAATCTACCAAGACCTGGCCGTCCCTCTAAACTTTCAGCTCATACAAGGAGAAGACTGATCAGAGATGCAGCCAAGAGGCCCATGATCACTCTGGATGAACTGCAGAGATCTACAGCTGAGGTGGGAGACTCTGTCCATAGGACAACAATCAGTCGTATACTGCACAAATCTGGCCTTTATGGAAGAGTGGCAAGAAGAAAGCCATTTCTTAAAGATATCTATAAAAAGTGTCATTTAAAGTTTCCCACAAGCCACCTGGGAGACACACCAAACATGTGGAAGAAGGTGCTCTGATCAGATGAAACAAAAATTGAACTTTTTGGCAACAATGCAAAACGTTATGTTTGGTGTAAAAGCAACACAGCTCATCACCCTGAACACACCATCCCCACTGTCAAACATGGTGGTGGCAGCATCATGGTTTGGACCTGCTTTTCTTCAGCAGGGACAGGGAAGATAGTTAAAATTAATGGGAAGATGGATGGAGCCAAATACAGGACCATTCTGGAAGAAAACCTGATGGAGTCTGCAAAAGACCTGAGACTGGGACGGAGATTTGTCTTCAAACAAGACAATGATCCAAAACATAAAGCAAAATCTACAATGGAATGGTTCAAAAATAAACATATCCAGGTGTTAGAATGGCCAAGTCAAAGTCCAGACCTGAATCCAATCGAGAATCTGTGGAAAGAACTGAAAACTGCTGTTCACAAACGCTCTCCATCCAACCTCACTGAGCTCGAGCTGTTCTGTAAGGAGGAATGGGCAAAAATTTCAGTCTCTCGATGTGCAAAACTGATAGAGACATACCCCAAGTGAAGTTAATAAACGTAATTTCAGGAGGTGTACGCCCATCTAATCTTTCAATTAATACCAAGGTATAAAACCAGCAGCTTACCTCTTCCCCTTTTTAGTTCCTGAAGCATCCCTCCTCCTCCCCTGCTCCTCCTTTTGTACAATTTTGTATACCACATTGGTGGTGGTTGAGGAGAGATCCCTGCCACGAGTGTAAAGCGCTTTGGGTGTACAGTAGTACATATGAAAGCGCTATATAAATGACTCATTCATTCATTATTTTATTCATTCAATTTGCCTGTTATAGGGGGGCAATCGGAGCTCGGGTAGAACATCCTCTCCGAGCCCCTCTATAGCAGACAGCAAGCCAAATCTGTTTACCACTTTCACTAAAATTATATGGGCACACAAACTCGTGAAGCGACTTACAGCTGTAATCGCAGCAAAAGGTGGCGCTACAAAGTATTAACTTAAGGGGGCCGAATAATTTTGCACGCCCAATTTTTCAGTTTTTGATTTGTTAAAAAATATGAAATATCCAATAAATTTCGTTCCACTTCATGATTGTGTCCCACTTGTTGTTGATTCTTCACAAAAAAATACAGTTTTATATCTTTATGTTTGAAGCCTGAAATGTGGCAAAAGGTCTCAGAGTTCAAGGGGGCCGAATACTTTCGCAAGGCACTGTATATATATATATTATGTTAATACACAATAATACACAAAGTATTATGTTAATACACAATAATGATAAAGTTGCTCACATGTCAGTTTGTTAGCGCTTGAACAATCTCACAGACTCTGACCAAGTGGCAACCTCTCGCGATCTCTCTTGAAGCCAATACGGAAGTAATGTAAACTGCAATTCCTCAACTGGCCAGGCTCCAGAAGGGAGCAGAATCACATTGAGCCCCATTTTAAAGCGACACTGTGTAACTTTATTAGTTTATTCTTAGCTATAAACACTTAGTTCTTTCAAAAATATATGTGTTCATTAAAGTATATTTACTTCTTTCAAGTAATAAAGTATTCTCATAAGTTTATAATATGCCATTGAAAATACATACGGGTGAGGGTTCGAATGCTGGTCGCCATGTTGCCCCTCCATCTTGAAAGTACATTAGCCAAAGAGGGACACACCCCTCCTTTTTGCCCATTTTCTGTTATCCACACGATGAGTGACACACGATGACTTGCTCGCAAGATGACAACGCCCAGCTCGTCTCTACTTTAAGATTCAGAACAGCTTATCAGGATCCTATGGGTGACGTCACGGACACTACGTCTATTTTTTTTTTTTTTACAGTCTATGACTCTGACTTCTGCACGGCTGATATACAAAGAGGATATGAACAAATTAAAACAATGAACATTCAAAAAACTACTTGTTGAATTTACTTAAAAAACATGGTCAAGTGGTTCCATACAAGAATATTGAGTATTTATTTTTATTTTTACAAATAACCATTTAGTTATACGAACAAAAGAAATTCAAGTTAAGATGACAATTTATTTGAGTAAATACAATCAATTTGAATTTGTCACTGTTACATAATATTAATATGTGCAGTTTACTTAATAATGTTAAGTTAAATTTATAAAAGTGTATTATGTTAGGAAAATGTACCTTATTAAATTAACTATTTGCAAGTAAGTGTAAGTGTAAATATATTAAATAACAACAAGCATATTTTTAGAAACAAAATGCAAAAATTACCCAGTGAACAAACTCAATTTAATTAAGGACAGATTTTCTAGCCAATAAATATGTGCATATGAGTGCCCACACAGCCTAAACACGGCCACCATTCTTCTGCATAATGGTAACCACAAAATTGCACACTCCTCTAAATGTCCGACATAACTGAACATTAAAAACTAACATTAACTAACAACTTGCAGTATTTCCCTTTACTGAAAAACACATAGGCCTAAAATAACACTTAAATCCTAAATTTACTCTCCTAATGTCCCTTAGAACTACAGATCCACTGACCAGTTTGTTTGTTTCACTCAGCAATGTTAAAATGACCGAACAAACACTAGAAACAACTCAGTAAATTTAAGCAGTAACATGAGTTTTTTAGTAATGTGAACAAGGATGATTTGAGTGCAACTAACAACAGTGAAAATTAATTTTTTTGAGTGAACTTATACCTCAAGTTAGCCTGGCTCTGCCCTCCTACGTACTTCCGCTCAATTTTCATTTTCCTTCAGTACTACGTCTGGGACTGCTGTGTAGTCTTAGGTTTTCTTCGAACAATTTTTTACCGGTCCAATCAGCGAACAGAGGGAGTGGCTGGGAACGATGACGTTGATGTCAAGCGCTAGTTTGAGTTGTAGTTCAGTAATGCAAACTAAACCATTCATTGCATTGTGGCACCGCACCGCTGCCGAATATCCAGAAGTTAAAGCCGGAGCAATAACAGTCTTTGCTGGGGTTTGTTGGTGGCCATGATGTTGTGGCCCTCCAACACACTGTAAAATGTGATTAGTTGTCCTTACTTAAAAAAAGTATGCAAACTTGTTGCCTCAAAAAAATTAAGCAAAGTAATCTTAAGATTAGTGAGTTAGAAAAGCTTGTTTATTTTAAGTAGAAGAATGTGTGGAAACTGATTGCCTTAAAATTCTCAAGTAAGCTGAACTTAACACTCAGTTAAGTAAGCTTAATTGCATCAAGTTGTTCTTACTTAAACCATTCAAGTCAACATAATTCTATCTGTGAGCTGAGGAAGTGTACTCCCAGAATGCATTGCAGCATGAATAAATTAATCACAGGGCAATCGTAACTCCGTTTTATTATTTTTGGCTTTATTTTACCATTTTATTTGCTGTCTTTTGTCAGTATAACCCCAATAATGACATCAAATAAACTTGTAATGGTCTTATTAAGTGTAAAAAAAAAGAAAATGTTTGTTGTGTTTTGCATGCTGAATGTTGAAGTCTGTGTGTGACTCAAGCATGGTCTATTGTTGGATATTGTCACAAATATAGAGGCATTATATCAACAAAATTAAAAAATTTGTCAGAAGCATTAGCAATAAAATGTTAAAAGATCATTAATTGGTATTACATTTTTATCTTTATGTGTAGATGTGTGTATATATATATATATATATATATATATATATATATATAAACACACATATATATATACTTTTTACTTCCCTTCCTTTGAAATCAGTTAATTGTGATTTCGTGTTGCATTGCTGCATCAATAAGAGATTTATAGTAATATAAATTAAGTTCCAAGTGCCCAACCAAAGGGAACACTCATCACCATAATGGTGAGAAATTTTAGGAAATCAACATACATTTATGAAGTCAGCTTATGTGATGCTCTCCCAAAGTATTTAGTTGTATTTTCAATAACATTCAAGATGACTGGAAAATGAGTGAATGCAACTAAGAAGAACGATGACTGCAGAAGTGGAGGAAATTAGTGAAAAGTCTATTTAGAATATCCCCGCCTCAACCTTTGGCCCGCCCACCTGTTTTTTTTTTTGTGTTTTTTTTTTTCCTTTGGCAAAATGGTACTCAAGCCAGTCAAGTAATGTTTACTTGGGTTTTCTAAGTAACAAAGGCATAGCATGCAAATAGTTCAGATTAGTACATTATTTTAAGTAAGGTTAACAAATTATTGGACATTAAGTAAAGTTCACTAAAAAAGTCTTAGTAAGAACAGCGTTGGATTTTACAGTGCAGGGTAAATTCGGGAAAAGTTTGATTTTCCAGATCGCTTCGTTAGTGATGAAGGACAATATTCAACAATATATCACTTCAAAATTCACTGTTTGTAATCATTTTTGACCACTGCAGAACACCATACGGTTGCTTTGCTGTTATTAGGATGCATTTATAGACTTGTATTTCCTTAAAATGCTGGCAAATATTTAGAAGAGCAATATATTTCATCACCGCTCAAACAAATTAAAATAAAAGCACTTAAACATTTGAATTGGTCCGTTATTTATAGCAGCATTTATTATCATACCAAGCATATGACATTTTATTTACAGCATACAATGATGTTACGGACCACGTGAGCGCTGCGTTCTCTCCACCGTGGCGTGAATAAATCACAATCCGAATGCACGAGTTTTAGGTTTTATCCTATGGTTTTATTACTGAGGTGGCACTTCATGTGCACTTTTATTTTGTCGGATTTCCATGAGTGAAACAGGCGAAGGGCGCATGACATACGTCACAACCAAACGTTAGCGATTGGTTATGGCAGATCCAGAGTGGCTCAGGGCAGATCCAATAGTTTTAAACCTCAACAGGGTGCCCGCCTTCGCGGAAATAAACCCTTGTCAATGGAGAGTGGCCAGACTCTATGTACAAATGAAATGTACGAGAGTCTTGTAAAACCAGGCTAACCTCAAGTACCTCATCATGAGCACATCCTAAACTTTAGACCAAGCCAAATATAAGCACACACAAGCATGCCGTGTTTATTCATGCATTCTAAAGAAACAAAACACCATTATTAACAATTTAGTTGATAATTGTACCCATCTAAAAGAATATGTTTGGCCATAAGACAATATTTATGTGAAGAACACAAGTTCCTCTACTCAATAATTGTATCCCTTAAAACTCATGTTTGAACACCAAAATTACATATTTAAAAGTTTTTTCCACTGAAAATGTTTTTAATTCATGCCTTAACATTTAGTATAAGTGGATCAATAAATATGCAAATGAGCCCCGCCTCCACTCACTCGCACAGGCTCTTCAAGTCAACAATATCAAGATAGTGGTGTAATCCTTTAATCCTTTTGGGTAGGTTTGGTGATTTCAAATATCAACATGGCTTCTCAGAAATCCTTACTGCACCATCCTTAAGTATATAATCCTAAGCATAATATTATGTGATATGTTAGTTGGTATCCTTCATGAAAGTCATCTAGTCCTTCAGAAGTGAACAGTTTCAGAATACATACACGCAGCACTTGTTGTTTTTGCAAGCGCACACTACAGCTATCTTTAGCTTTGACACTTCCATACTTAGAGTAAACAGCTTATCATTGGCGGATGTTTGGTCATAGACCTGTTACACCATATATCACTGCTTCCTCTTCCAGAAAGACACCATATATATGCTCATACAGATCATCTTCTTGAGGTTATTCAAAGTTCACATTGTACTTAGTAGTATGAAAATACTGGCTTAAAATGATTTATGACAAAGTAAAACTGACAAGGAAGGTGATGCTCTGGTGTTTGTGTGTGCGTGTGTGTGTGTGTGTGTGTTGTGCAAAGGAATTAAGATCACATAGTTACTGGAGAACATGATGTTAAGACTTAAGAACATGCACAACCGGATTCCTCGCCACAGGCATTACAATCCCGTATGTTCGAATGGGCGAGGCAAGTCACAGCAGGTTGAATACAGAGTATTTTCAGAGGTTGAACGTTACAGTAAACCCCACCCTTATGTGCAAAGGTGTCTGCCAAGACTGTCAGCTAAGTGAGGAGTGTGGCTTTCTAGGAATGCTGAGTGACAGTGTTGTTCAAAAACAAGAGCTCGACCTACAGCCGAGCCTGTTTTCAATGCGCCCCCTGCTGGACAAACAAACAAATCTTCAGTTATCTTATTATTATTAAATAATTCGTTTTGAGCAAGTCATACCTCTGATATTAATAAACTCCACTACGTTTGAAAGGACAACAGGATTATTTTATTTTATGTTTTCAAGTTAAAGAACTAGACTACACAATCATGCTGAACCTGTTTATGGAATTTCAACTGGATCGCTGAGTTTCACCCCCAATTCCACACCAATCTAATTTAAATGACAGTTCTGTGATGTTGTCTTTGAAATGTCATTACATTGCGACTATCAAAAGGCAGTTCTCCCTCATACACACCCGATTCAACTCGTCAGCTCATTAGACAACAAGACCTAAAGTAGGTGTGTCAGAGATTAGAGACAAAATGTGCAGTGCTGGTGCTCCAGGACCGGTTTGAAAACCACTGCGGGTTCAAGAAGGGAAACTATATGGGAATCTAATTAGCCCATAACTAAAAAAAAATAATTTCATTTAATTTAAATTATTTTAAAGTCACAATGAAATCAAAATGGAACATTGTTTTTTTGAGTAGCCTAATAGTATTTATTATAAATGTTTTATCCGTGCACATTGTGCCCTCATAATCTTTGATCAAAATATCACCCCCTCCCTTTTGCAGCGACCTCTTCTCTTCTCTTCTCTTCTCTTCTCTTCTCTTCTCTTCTCTTCTCTTCTCTTCTCTTCTCTTCTCTTCTCTTCTGACATGTTTACCGCCATAAGGGGGGGGGCCACCTGTCACTCAGATGACATCACAATAGCAAACCACACCCATCTAATCAATTCCCCATTGACAAAATCAAGTCTTTTTCAAGTCCACTTTTCTTTTCTTTTTTCAATGTTTCTTTACAGTTTTAAAATGGCCTGGAACCCTTTTTGAAACCCCTTTGGGTGTCTTAGAATGTGTCAATGTTGCAGTTTCAACTTTAACTTACAAAATTAACCTTTACATTTTTTTTATCTCCTGGGGATCATTTGTGTCTGTAGCATGAGAAAAACGTACACACATTTTGAAAAGCAAAACAGGCCTAAAATACAGTAAAAGTCAGTTTGTATCGTCACATTTCAGTAATTTTGCAAGTCAAATTTGACAAACTTTATGATGAGAAACATTTCGATGCTGATTTTAGGCCTTTCCAGATTTACATCTGATCTGGGACTCCGGTATTTGGTGCTATCAGGTTTGATATTGTACAATCATTGTACAATCAAATATAATGTAAGTTGTGCAGCTGCAAAATAAAGGTCAACGAGAAATTTGCTCTGCTTCAGCATCATGCTGGCTCTGGCCTGAAGACATTATCATCATCACAGGCAATGTTGTCTCTTGCCAGGGAAAGGAAAAAACTCTAGTCTGACACATCCATTCTTGACAACACTGTCCACACCTTGCTCATTCTCCTCCTCTTCCTCCTCTCTCTCTTTTTCCATCTATTGTTGGTATCGACAATCAGTGCATCTGTGTCACCTGATGTGTATTCTGAACTGGCTTATATTTTGTACAGTTGGTTTGAATACAAAAATTTTGAAATAAGTGAGAACAATTTTAAGTTGTTGTGTTTAAATGACAACTACGGAAGCCCTAAACTGCCATGGATAATATTTTTTTTTCTGTGTTGTTATGTCGTGATCATGAGTTAATTTTCTCGTGATCTCAAGATAACAAACGTTGTTTTTTCATGATAAGGACATAATTTTCTTGTGATCTCGAGATAACACAAGTTGTTTTCTTGTGATCACGAGTTTCAGTCTGAAATATACGGAAGCTTATTGCATTCACTTGAGAAAAAAAATTCTACTCTGTTTTTCTGAATTAATGACTTAATTATCTCAGAATTATGAGATAATTTTTCATGAATAAATTTTTTTTGCTCTGTTTTTCTGAATTAATGACTTAATTATCTCAGAATTATGAGATCATTTTTCATAAATATTTTTTTTTGTGCTGTTTTTCTGAATTAATGAGATCCCTCAAAATCCAGCCAAGAGCTCTATTTTAGCTGGATTGCATGGAAGTAAACATGTGCCGCCTTTCAAATTTAATCCGGATTTATTTTACTTTGGGTTTGAGACATTGTCTTTAAGTAATAAAAATTGTATTGTTTTTAGTGCATCAACTTTGTGCAGACAGCTCATGACAGCAGAAATGAACATTCTGATCTGCTTGACATTGCTATTGGACTCCATGGGGATCCAGTATTTTCAACAATTGCCTGATTGTCTCTTGTGTCACCACGTAGCCAGCCTGAATGCATTTCAGATGCATCATCTTAACACGATCACATAGTAATGCGTATCAATAGTACGAGTGTGAAATCGTGTCTAATATATATCGTCTGGAATGTATATTGTGTGGAATGTTTACTGAGATAATGCACGTGCTACACAGTCTTTCGCGTGCATGCATATGACATGCTCTTGAGTAGGTTGGGGATGGTGGGATGGGGGGTTCGTACGTATAATATGCCATAAAGTGCGTATCATAAGCACGTGAAAAACTGTGTACCATATGCACACCAAAACTCTTTTTAGCGTATACATTCCACAAGATTGCACACTTATTTATACTACTATTTATACGAATTTTCATGAGATCGGCTGTCTGCACAAATTTGAAAGGCGGGACATGTTTACTTCCATGCAATCCAGCTAAAATAGAGCTCTTGGCTGGATTTTGAGGGATCTTATTAATTCAGAAAAACAGAGCAAAAAAAATTTTATTTATGAAAAATTATCTCATAATTCTGAGATAATTAAGTCATTAATTCAGAAAAACAGAGCAAAAAAATGTATTCATGAAAAATTATCTCATAATTCTGAGATAATTAAGTTATTAATTCAGAAAAACAGAGTAGATTTTTTTTTTCTCAAGTGAATGCAATAAGCTTCCGTAGAAATAGCCTACTGCACTGAACCCAGAGTCTACTGTTGCTGTAGCAACGAAGAACTGGGCTGGTCGATTCCGAAATTTTTAGAATCGATTCCGATTCCAATTCCTGTTTCCAGAGTCGATTCCAAGAATCGATTCCGCACTGTTGTTTTCGATTCCTTTTCGATTCTTCTTTTTTTTTTTTTTTTTTACAAAATCGATGGAGGAACCTAGTTCCGGAGTGACCGCAGGATACAAGAATGTAGGAAGTATCCTTCTCCTTCTCCGAAACTTTATTTGTAAAATGATGATACATTTCCATAACTCTGATGAATTTTAAATGATGGATTCTCCTGAAATGACCCATATAGCCCAGAAGTAAATGCGATTTATCCTAATAAATAAAAAGGATAGCACATTATTCATGGATGTGCATTTATTGCATGTTTAAAACTACATGACATGTCTAATTATGCATGTGCACAGTTAGGCCTATGTTAAATGATTACATTCAAATAAGTGCTTTTGCACAGAAACGAGGCAAAATAACCACAATATTAACAAAAACAATAATATAAGAGTGCGCAGTTTATTTGTCAATCAGATGCGCGAGCAAGTTGCGTTCATTAGCTATAGCAAGACTCGGTCAAGCTGTAGCCTGATCTAGTCTAGACGCATTTTCTTTGTTAACAATGGATTAAAAAAATAAAAGAAAATAGAAAATTAAAATAAGACCCTCACATCTGCATCTGTAAGCAGCGCTCAAAACCTACCGTTGTGGATAACAGAACCATTTCTCCATTGTATGGAGTTTTTGTGTGCAAAATGTAGCAAACTTGTCCACGATGCAGGATCACAGAAGGAAACAATGACAATAAACACTATTAAACTATGTGAATGGAAGGTATAGTAATAATCAGCGGTATGCGTTCACATATGGCTTGACCAACGTTTCATACCCTAAAAATAAGTAGGCCTAGTTAGAATTACGTTCTAGTGACGTCATCACGCAATGACGCAAAAAAAACCCAGCTGAATTGCTTTATTTTTAACTCGTTATTTGAAACTAACTTTTCAAAAGAACCTTTTGCAAAAATTAAATAGAATTCCAATCATTATTAGTAAGCGAGAGACAAGTGAATAAAGAGGAGTCAATTCCCCGCGATGGAATCGATTCCAAACGTTGTAGGCTAATCGACTCTCAATTCCCAACGCCTTGGAATCGAGGAATCGATTCTTTTTGGAAATCTTTGCTTCACTTAATTAATAAACATTTTATTTGTTATGTTATTACGTTTGAATGATCAAAAGAGTAGGGGGAGTGCCTTCAGAAGGATGGCAGATTCTGTTCTATTCAAAAAGCGTTTAGTTTCGATTCAGCCCATTTTATTTTCCTCATTCGTTTGAAATAACATTACATAATTTGTTTGTTATTAGTAGGCCTATTCTCTAGGATAGGCTGTGACTGGTATCATGTACGTTCATTCTAGCCTTAAGGCTATTCCATTAAAAAGAGGTGCTGTAGCCTATTCCATATTTCTAAAAACAAACACAAGTTTAATCCAGTTAATATGCAATCTCGTACAAAATACAATCGTTTTAATTACACAGTATCACTGAATTAAATTAGGCTGCAATGATCTTTACATAGGCTATACATCACATTTAGGCGATACATTGAGTGACACTGTGGCAAACTAACGGTTATTAAGGCTGCTGATTAAAATGGCATTTTAATGCAAACAGAATAGTGACATCAAAATGAGTTAAATAGTAAGTTTAATAGCCTAACACAACAAACGCTATTATAGCAAACTAATCACATTAGACCATTCGGTTAAATTAATTGCTTGATGCACACAGTAGCCTAGGCTACTGCACAAATTAATAGTGATCACGAAAGGTCTTCAACGCGTTCAGTCTGGACCAGTGTACAGGTCCTTCTCAAAAAATTAGCATATTGTGATAAAGTTCATTATTTTCCATAATGTAATGATAAAAATTTAACTTTCATATATTTTAGATTCATTGCCCACTAACTGAAATATTTCAGGTTTTGTATTGTTTTAATACTGATGATTTTGGCATACAGCTCATGAAAATCTCAAAAAATTAGCATATTTCATCCGACCAATAAAAGAAAAGTGTTTTTAATACAAAAAAAGTCAACCTTCAAATAATTATGTTCAGTTATTCACTCAATACTTGGTCGGGAATCCTTTTGCAGAAATGACTGCTTCAATGCGGCGTGGCATGGAGGCAATCAGCCTGTGGCACTGCTGAGGTGTTATGGAGGCCCAGGATGCTTCAATAGCGGCCTTAAGCTCATCCAGAGTGTTGGGTCTCTCATCTCTCAACTTTCTCTTCACAATATCCCACAGATTCTCTATGGGGTTCAGGTCAGGAGAGTTGGCAGGCCAATTGAGCACAGTAATACCGTGGTCAGTAAACCATTTACCAGTGGTTTTGGCACTGTGAGCAGGTGCCAGGTCGTGGTGAAAAACAAAATCTTCATCTCCATAAAGCTTTTCAGGCAGATGGAAGCATGAAGTGCTCCAAAATCTCCTGATAGCTGCATTGACCCTGCCCTTGATAAAACACAGTGGACCAACACCAGCAGCTGACATGGCACCCCAGACCATCACTGACTGAGGGTACTTGACACTGGACTTCAGGCATTTTGGCATTTCCTTCTCCCCAGTCTTTCTCCAGACTCGGGCACCTTGATTTCCGAATGACATGCAAAATTTGCTTTCATCCGAAAAAAGTACTTTGGACCACTGAGCAACTAGTCCAGTGCTGCTTCTCTGTAGCCCAAAAGTGGCTTGACCTGGGGAATGCGGCACTTGTAGCCCATTTCCTGCACACACCTGTGCACGGTGGCTCTGGATTTTTCTACTCCAGACTCAGTCCACTGCTTCCGCAGGTCCCCCAAGGTCTGGAATCGGCCCTTCTCCACAATCTTCCTCAGGATCTGGTCACCTCTTCTCGTTGTGCAGCGTTTTTTGCCACACTTTTTCCTTCCCACAGACTTCCCACTGAGGAGCCTTGATACAGCACTCTGGGAACAGCCTATTCGTTCAGAAATGTCTTTCTGTGTCTTACCCTCTCGCTTGAGGGTGTCAATGATGGCCTTCTGGACAGGGTCGGGTCGGCAGTCTTACCCATGATTGCGGTTTTGAGTAATGAACCAGGCTGGGAGTTTTTAAAAGCCTCAGGAATCTTTTGCAGGTGTTTAGAGTTAATTATTTGATTCAGAGTTAATAGCTCGTTTAGAGAACCTTTTCATGATATGCTAATTTTTTTGGGAATTTTGGGTTTTCATGGAGCTATATGCCAAAATCATCAGTATTTAAACAATAAAAGCCTGAAATATTTCAGTTGGTGTGCAATGAATCTAAAATATATAAAAGTTTAATTTTTATCATTACATTATGGAAAATAATGAACTTTATCACAATATGCAAATTTTTTGAGTTTTGAGAAGGACCTGTATAAGGTGAATAGGCTATACCGCACCCCATCAGTTAATTGGTTCTATACTGCCACCTGTTGGCACAGTTGTGTAACTTAGAAAATATGAACTCGTGATCACGAGAAAACAACTTTTGTTATCTCGAGATCACAAGATAATTAACTTGAGATCACGACATAAGACAGAAAAAAAATATTATCCATGGCCGTTCAGGGCTTCCGTAGACAACTGTTTTAGTTGTGTTTTTGGCTCGTGTTTAGTGTTTTGCGACACCAATGTATCAGTGTGAAATGTGTCTTAATGAGTAAGAATGTGTTTAGAGTTTTGCAAAAAAATTACAGGAGATTTGCAAACATTGTCTAACTGCCTGAAATAGTTTAAAGGAGTAGTTCACTTTCAAAATTAAAATTACCTCACGATTTAAGCCATTCTAGGTGCATCTTCTTTCTGGTTATGAACTGACACACTGCAAGCGTGGCGTGAGCGTGGCGTTTCTGTTGCGTGTCAGCCGTGGGGCGGCTGCGTGGCATTTTCTCTGTCTTTGCACACCAGAAGCGTGTCTGACGCGGCGCTGCTGCCTCTACAGGGAAGGCCTATACTTCATGTTAAACATAAATATATAGCATGAACGTGATTTCTGCCCAAGTCCTATTCTTCACCGGCTGTGACGTGAAGACCACATGTCCCAAGATGCTGCGCTCAAACTTTGCGTCATCAAACTACGCATTTGTTTTGAATAGGCGCCCTCCAGTGGACGGAAAGTTGCATAGTGCACCTTTAACCAAGAGACTTTTAAACATGAAAATGTCATTTATTAATATGTATTCGTGTCAAAATAAACATATTTTCCTATTCTATTTTGCTGAAATATGGCATGGGAGCTAAAAAAAAAAACAGACACACCACGCAGCCGAGGCGAATCAGTGTATTGACTCAGCAGTTCGGATTGCCAAAGTCACGTGATTTCAGCAGTTTGGCAGTTTGAATCATGAATCAATAAACTGATTCATTAAGCTCGGAAGCTTCAGGAAGCAGTGTTTTGAAATTTTTTGCGCAAAAAAACTATTTTCGTCGCTTCATAAATTTTTTTGTAGAAACACTGTAGTGAGATGGACTTTGTAACAGCGTCTTTTGTACTTTTATGGGTCTTGAGAGAGGAAATGGCATTGCTGCCAATGGAGGCCTTTTTGAGCCATCGGATTTCAACAAAAATATCTTCATTTTTGTTCTGAAGAGGAATGGAGGTCTTATGGGTCTGGAATGGCATGAGGGTGAGGAATTAATGACAGAATTTTCAGTTTTGGGTGAACTAACCTTTTAAGTCTCATGCACACCTCTTAAAACAGAGCAGCAAAGAGCTAAAATCACTGTAGGAATTAAGAAAATGCCTCTTCTTTATAAATGATGACCATTTTTAATGTGAAAAAGCATTTTTCTAACATTATAAGAGCAACCCAATAAGAACCTTTTAATTTCAGTGGCAGACTTCAAACTAATTACAAATCTCACATCCACTTGTTCAACTGTCAATTATGTTGCTGCTGGTTAATGAACAAAGTCAAAAAAAATTATTGAGTTACATAAAACAAATGATGCAAAATGAAAGAATTAGGTAGGCTGTATCTTATGATGAGTCATAGAAGTTTCCTTTAGGAATGACTGCAATTAAATCTAAATGTGAAAGCCTGTGCCAAATACTACAGGATGGTATTCGACCGCGTAAACAGTGATGTTGTGTGGAAGCACTTGGCAACAAAGTGTTTGCCAGCCAGAAATAAATCTGCTCATTATGGTGCTAAGCCTTTTAGGTCAAATTAACAAGGTTTGGAAGGAAGTAAGTGCAGTCATTATCCTGGTGTCACACCATAATGCTGGTGTGACACATGCTCGAATTTGTGATATTCAGTTTTATGGGCATGGCTCTCTAAAACGTCATTAAAGAGCACTTTGCTGTAGCAAATAAAACAAAGACCTCACGCCACTTTGTTAAATTAGCTGTATTTCGATACACCATTTGTACATCATCTATGTATTTAAAACCAACAAACCCATTTTGTCAAATGGAAGAATCTGCTTTCTGGGTCATTTTGCCTCATTTAAAAGGTCACGGAAAAGAAATGCGTCAATAACACATAAAGCATGGTTTGCATAGTATATAAATGAAGACGTTCTGAAGTCAGAAAACACAAGCTAACAAAAGACATCCCTAAACTCAGCGGAAGACACAGCTTTTACACTATTTCCAGCTATGAAGGTCGTGCTCCTGGCAATGCTGTTGGCGTTTGCTGCGTGGGCAGATTCAGCCCAGGCCCAGAAAGCTCTGAGACTCTGTGGTCGGGAGTTTTTGCGGGCTGTCGTCTACACGTGTGGGGGTTCCAGATGGAGGCGGGTCCAATCTGAGGACCCCATGAAGGGTCAGTATAAATTTTGTCTTTGCTTAGCAGTCATCATCCCAGTATAAATGACGTCAGAACACAACTGTCCGCTTAATTAGGTAGAGGTTGATTATTATTGTAACAACACTAAAATTAAAATTTTAGAACTGTATAAACGGTATTATATGTTATATAGTTTTAAAGTGGCCTGCCTTTTTGCACACATTATATAATATAATAAACATTTTATTTACCATTTATATAAATAAATGTAAATTATAAAATGTATTATGTTAATATAAGTGTGTATTTTATGTAATATTATATAATTATATTATATGCAAAAATGAAGAACTAGGTATTTGATCAAAATTATATTTTTTTATAATAAAAATATAAAAATATAATTTATAATTTATATAAATACATGTAAATTATAAAATGTAATATATGTTAAAATTAGTGTGCCTTTTATATCGGCTAATATAATATAATTAGTGCTGGATGATTAATCGCATCCAAAATAGTTTACAAAATATATGTGTGTGTACGGTGTACAATTGTTATGTATATAAATACATACCCATCCATGTACAGTGAGGAAAATAAGTATTTGAACACCCTGCTATTTTGCAATTTGGGGTCTGAAATTGTCATCGTAGATGCATGTCTGCTGTGAGAGACATAATCAAACTAAATTCACATGTATGATTTTTTAATTATTTATTTGTATGATACAGTTGCACATAAGTATTTGAACACCTGAGAAAATCAATGTTAATATTTGGTACAGTAGCCTTTGTTTGCAATTACAGAGGTCAAACCTTTCCTGTAGTTTTTCACCAGGTTTGCACACACTGCAGGAGGGATTTTGGCCCACTCCTCCACGCAGATCTTCTCTAGATCAGTCAGGTTTCTGGCCTGTCATTGAGAAACACAGAGTTTGAGCTCCCTCCAAAGATTCTCTATTGGGTTTAGGTCTGGAGACTGGCTAGGCCACGCCAGAACCTTGATATGCTTCTTACAGAGCCACTCCTTGGTTATCCTTGATGCGTGATTCAGGTTATTGTCATGTTGGAAGACCCAGCCTCGACCCATCTTCAATGCTCTAACTGAGGGAAGGAGGTTGTTCCCCAAAATCTTGCAATACATGGCCCCGGTCATCCTCTCCTTAATACAGTGCAGTCGCCCTGTCCCATGTGCAGAAAAACACCCCAAAAGCATGATGCTACCACTCCGATGCTTCACAGTAGGGATGGTGTTCTTGGGATGGTACTCTTCATTCTTCTTCCTCCAAACACGTTTAGTGGAATTATGACCCAAAAGTTCTATTTTGGTCTCATCTGACCACATGACTTTCTCCCATGACTCCTCTGGATCATCCAAATGGTCATTGGCAAACTTATGACGGGCCTGGACATGTGCTGGTTTATGCAGGTGAACCTTCCGTACCATGCATGATTTTAAACCATGATGTCTTAGTGTATTACCAACAGTAATCTTGGAAACGGTGGTCCCAGCTCTTTTCAGGTCATTGACCAGCTCCTCCCGTGTAGTTCTGGGCTGATTTCTCACCCTTCTTAGGATCATTGAGACCCTACAAGGTGAGATCTTGCATGGAGCTCTAGTCCGAGGGAGATCGACAGTCATGTTTAGCTTCTTCTATTTTCTAATGATTGCTCCAACAGTGGACCTTTTTTTACCAAGCTGCTCGGCAATTTCCCCGTAGCCCTTTCCAGCCTTGTGGAGGTGTACAATTTTTCCTCTAGTGTCTTTGGACAGCTCTTTGGTCTTGGCCATGTTAGTAGTTGGATTCTTACTGATTGTATGGGGTGGACAGGTGTCTTTATGCTGCTAACGACCTCAAACAGGTGCATCTAATTTAGGATAATAAATGGAGTGTAGGTGGAAATTTTAAAGGCAGACTAACAGGTCTTTGAGGGTCAGAATTCTAGCTGATAGACAGGTGTTCAAATACTTATTTGCAGCTGAATCAGACAAATAGTTAAAAAATCATATATTGGGATTTCTGGATTTGTTTTTAGATTATGTCTCTCACAGTGGACATGCACCTACAATGACAATTTCAGACCCCTCCATGATTTCCAAGTGGGAGAACTTGCAAAATAGCAGGGTGTTCAAATACTTATTTTTCTCACTGTATTTATTTAAGAAAAATGTGTTATATATATTTATACACACTCACCTAAAGGATCATTAGGAACACCATACTAATACTGTGTTTGACCCAGTTTTGCCTTCAAAACTGCCTTAATTCTACGTTGCATTGATTCAACAAGGTGCTGAAAGCATTCTTTAGAAATGTTGGCCCAAATTGATATGATAGCATCTTGCAGTTGATGGAGATTTGTGGGTGGCACATCCAGGGCACAAAGCTCCTGTTCCACAACATCCCAAAGATGCTCTATTGGGTTGAGATATGGTGACTCTGACTCCATATTAGTACAGTGAACTCATTGTCATGTTCAAGACACCAATTTGGAATGATTCGACCTTTGTGACATGGTGCATTATCCTGCTGAATGTAGCCATCAGAGGATGGGTACATGGTGGTCATAAAGGGTTGGACATGGTCAGAAACAATGCTCAGGTAGGCCGTGGCATTTAAACAATGCCCAATTGGCACTAAGGGGCCTAAAGTGTGCCAAGAAAACATCCCCCACACCATTACACCACCACCAGCCTGTACAGTGATAACCAGACATGATGGATCCATGTTCTCATTCTGCATGTCCGCATTCTGTTTATGCCAAATTCTGACTCTACCATCTGCTTAAGTTTGCGCTTATATTGACCGATCGTGCGGGCCATATAATATAGGAATAATATTCCAATCAGTCAAGGGTGGATGAGAAATAAATCATTGTGTTTGTTTGATAAAGACATTTACGAGCCCTGTGGTCAAGAGAATCGTTGCAGTTGCCGCTTTAATAATCCCTCCCTCATGTGAACTGACAGGGCCATAGATATGAGAGGGGAGTTGAAGCTCATTAAATATGCAAATCTTCTTTAATCCTAGCCGTGGGCGTTTACTTCCAAGTCTCCAGTGCGTCACGCCCATCAAAACCCAGCGTTCAGAAGACAGCCTCAAAACCAGTGTAGAAAATAGCCTATTAGTTATTAGTTATGATGTTTTTGAATGTAAAAACCACACAAACATAATTTGTTGACCCCAGACAACAGTATAAAAAAGAAAAAAAGCCAGTTCATGACACCTTTAAATAACCCTTCTTTCCCATTCTGACATTCAGTTTGGAGTTTAAGAGATTGTTTTGACCAGGACCACACCCCTAAATCCATTGAAGCAACTGCTATGTGATAGTCTTTTTATAAGATACATCACTGTTGTCAAATTGTGCTGCCAGTAAGGCAAGCCGGTATGCATTTTACACATCAACACTTGGGGAATAAAGTAAATGGTCTTTTCCAGACCTTTTTTAAACCTTATGTAAACTTCCACTGTTTGGACATGTTCAGAGGAGGAAGAGTGAATATCGGTAAAAGGATGCTGAGGTTAGAGCTGCCAGGCAGGAGGTCAAGAGGAAGACCAAAGAGGAGGTTTATGGATGTAGTGAAGGAGGACATGAAGGTAGTCTGTCTGAGAGAAGAGGATACAGAGGATAGGACTAGATGGAGGCAGATGATTCGCTGTGGCGACCCCTGATGGGAAAAGACGAAAGAAGAAGAAGATAATAAGCTGATAAAATTATAAACTGGATATTTAATCATTTATAAATAAATGTAAATTAGAAAATTATTATATGTTAAAAACAGTGTGCCTTTTATATATGATGTTATATAATATATAATGAACAATATACTGTATTGTATTGAGCTGTAAAAATGACGTTTTATATAGCCTAATGATATAATCAAAATATGAAATTAATTATTATTACTTATTTAAAAAAATGTTTAATTAATTTATTAAAATGTACTTACAATTGCTAAGCAGTCACTTTGCATCCTCATGTACATTTAGTTTTTACCTTTAACTCACAACGAGACTAAAATGTTAAATCAAAGCATAAATATAAACATTGGTTCAATTTGGGAACAGCATAATGGCATACTCTTTCTGCTTTTTCTGCCATATAAAGACATTGCAGAAATAGTAGGACTTTAGGAGTCGTATGTGCAAGTCCATATTCAACTCTTGTGCGCCACCTGCTGCACGTTAGCATGCTGAAATAACTTTCTGACAACTCATCATTCACTCATACAGCAACTGTGGAGTCAACCAAAACCATTTAGCATTCATTACATGACTATGATTTTACACAGGTTATGACATCGAGGCTGATGTGGAGACCTCTGCAGAAATGGACCGAGTAAGAAGAGACACACCCGAAACACTGCCCACCACGTGCTGTAAAGTGGGGTGTAGAAAAAGTGATCTTGTTCGCATGTGCTGAGAAACACTTTAAACTTCTTCATCCTCTCTGTGCAAAATGCCTTTATTGTTTTTCTGGGGACTTGAATTGGCCTACATAAAAAATTAAATAAAAAACCCCATTCATTTTCAAATGTCAGAATTCAAACGTTCATATAGGCTAAAGTTTTTTTTTTTTTTTTTTGTAGTATATGTTGTTAAAAAATGATAAATTCTAGAAGCAAGGACGAATTCTAAATTAGAGTTTGTTTTATAAATGTATACCCAACATTGTATTTTATGCAATATCGAAGTAGATCGCCAACCAACTGTAAAATTAAGAATAAAAGCATTTTGAACAAAAAACAAACAAAAAAACAAACAATGGCTTTGAGTGGTAATTTGTTGGCAAATATCAATTCATATATTTTAGGATTTTTATTTTATTTTTGTATATTCCTGACACTCAAACTTGAAGATGACAAGTTCGTACTTGCAGCCCTTAAAGAAACAATACCTACTGCAAATGGTTTAATATAGCCTACATCTGTCAACTTGAATGAAAATTGAAACAGATCCATGAGAACGAGTTCATAACTTCTTCAGAATGTTATAGCCTACAGCGAGTTTTATTTTGATTTTATGAAACATGAGTGTCATAGTTTGAAGTCAAAGGTGATCCAACAGGTGATCGCAAAGATCAGGCCTATCTGCGGATTCAAGAAAGTGCAAGTTTAAAAAGATTCACATGCATAACGGCTAAAATAATCTTAAAATAATCTAAATAGCTACAAGTAGGTTTTGTGTGGTCCTAACATCTTTTGCTCACTTAGCTCCTTCTAATGCAAGTGTCGCATTCCTGAAGTTACAATCCGATTGACCGATTCACTTTCTCCATAGCTAAATCGATGTTACCATAAATATAAGACGCCATATATATATATATATATATATATATATATATATATATATATATATATATATATATATATATATATATATATATATATATATATAGAGCCATGCCTTCTAAATTATCACAGTTCAGCTCAGTGTGTATACAGAACTTTCTGTTATGTCAGAGAATTGTAATTTCTTGTTAGTTTCTCATTACAGCCATTCCTCAGACAGCATCTCCAAACTCTTGTGTCTGCAGAGTAATAAATCCATGGATTTCCATCCTGCCATGACCCTTGACTCCAGATAAAACAAAACACTGAAACAAATTTTTTTTGTTAATTAATAGGCCTACTTTATCATTTTCTTATCTTTTACATTCGTTTGAATAATTTTTATACACAAAACCGCTTCTCCAGTCCAGAGTCCACGCTGGTGTGTCCTTGAAGAGTAACAGGTTCATTTGTTTATTCACCTACAGTAATACAACTGTTATAGGCTAGGCTACCTCTGACATAAATGAAAATAGTAAACCAGAATGATGTAATACACAAAGATGAATAATATATGATATGTGGGTCATTTAAAAGCAGTTCACAGAAAAAGAAAACTGGCTCTTTTTCATCACTCAAATGTGCATAATGTTCATGCTCCTCATACAATGAAAATGAACTAGGTGGGTCCATTTGAGCATAAACATGTCAAAAGCGTAATAAAACACCGTCGTTTTTATTAAACCATTAAACTTTGCAAATATTTTATTTAAAATTCTGCACACATTCACATTCAGTTATGATATCATATAAAGTATAGCATATTTTCAAATCAAAATAGCGAAATTACATAAAATAAAAAAAGTTTGCATTGTATGTGAATGGAATTCACACTCATCGTCGGTGATCATTAAGCTCTGCATTTGATCTGACTGACCATCATTTTGACATTGACTAGTGCTGTTAGACCGCTCAGGTAGACTAGCGTAAACATTTTACTTTTGTCACATCCTTACAACAAACACAGCAGTGCGCAATGGAGTTTCTAAAAAAAAACATACATTTCCAACGGGGACTTGTCTCCCTTAATGCCTATGGTGGTTACGGCCCTGATATGACTGTGAGTTATATTGCAAATCTTTGAGATTGCCATTTGATGGCTTTTTGTGACAAACAGAATGGAAATCTTGTCTTCTGCAGTCGACAAGACTAGAGTCTGTTTGTGGACTGGCTGGTGGCAGTCTGTCTTTCTACAGCAAAATAATATGTTGATGTTTTATTTCTTAGAAATTGTATGATTTTGCAAAAATGTTCAGTTTATCTTAATTTCAAATATTTTAAACCATGTTTACAAAAAGTGCAAATAAGTGTTAACAGATCATGCACCAACTAGCTCAACTGGGCTTTTTGAAATATTAGTACAAAATATAAATAAATATGTTGTCAATAAAATTGTCCAATAATAAATTGCCAAACAATAAGATTGAAAGAGTTAATAACTGAGAATACTTTGACATAAGAAAATATATCTATGTTCTCAAAACAAATCAATAACCGTAAACAAATATATAGAGACGTAGACATGTAGATTTATTGACTAACAATGAGGTATGAAATACAATGAGGTATTAAACTTGACATTTCAACTCAATGCACAGAAATAGATTTAGATTTTCAATTGTTTATACGAGGTAAAACATTTTCTTATTAAGACAATGGCCGTTAAATAATGTCCAATATGTGCTTCTACAATAATAATTTAAAAAATTAAATAACATTTAATTATAACAAAGGCAATCATTTCAGAATGATCAGAATAGTGGCCAAAAGTGTTGTCTGGATGGGAGATTTGTATTTAAGTTTCCTTTTATATATTATATTTTAAATATGAGGGAAGAACAAAACGTCTCGGGTTACTATTGTAACCCTTGTTCCCTGAGAGGGAACGAGACACTGCGTCGTCGAGTGACGACACTCTGGGAACGCCCCCAGCGTGACGGCTCTGAAGTATGAATGAAATCAGCCACCAATCCGATTGGTGCAACGTCGTGACGTAACCGGCGACGGCGTACGCGGAAGCTATAAGAAGGCGCCGCCCCAAACAACAGACAGCCTTTGCGATGAAGCGAGCGCTCTACGTGTAGGTGTGGCGACGAGACGCAGTGTCTCGTTCCCTCTCAGGGAACAAGGGTTACAATAGTAACCCGAGACGTTCCCTATATCGAGGGAACTCAACACTGCGTCGTCGAGTGACGACACTCTGGGAACGTCAATACCCACTATGCCACACCGAGACACGCCCATCCTGGTGTGAAGCTGGATCCCAGGCACACTCAGGACGCAAGCACTCTAGCACCCGGCGTAGCCGGGAGGTCCAGCTTATAAAATCTTATAAAGGTGTGTGGATTAGCCCAACCCGCCGCCTCACAAATCTCAATAAGTGAGGCTCCCGAAAGGAGGGCCACCGAGGAGGCCAAGCCCCTCGTAGAGTGAGCCCTCACGGCCATGGGTGAAGGCATATTGCGCACCCGATAAGCCGTGGCTATCGCCTGCACGATCCAGTTACTAATAGTCTGTCTCGCCGCAGGCAACCCTTTCTTAGGGGGGCCAAAGCACACCAGAAGCTGGTCCGATTTCCTCCATTGAGCTGACCTGTCTAGATAGATCCTCAATGCCCTAACCGGGCAGAGCAGGTGCAGCCTAGCTTCCTCTGCCGTCGCGTGAGGCGGAGGATGAAAAGCCTGAAGAAATACCGACCCCATCCCTGAAGAAGGGACCTTGGGCACGTAGCCCGGTCTGGGATGCAAGATAGCCTTCAC
Organism: Pseudorasbora parva; assembly: GCF_024679245.1. Taxonomy (NCBI): domain Eukaryota; kingdom Metazoa; phylum Chordata; class Actinopteri; order Cypriniformes; family Gobionidae; genus Pseudorasbora; species Pseudorasbora parva. Next base: position 17,578,579 of record NC_090180.1, read on the forward strand.
CCCGCCCGGGGCAAACTCCAAGCAAGTAGGCGTGACCGCCAACGCCTGGAGGTCCCCCACTCTCCTCAGAGAAGTGATGGCGAGGAGAAATGCTACCTTCAGGGTCAGATTTCTCGCCTCAGCCGACTCCAATGGTTCGAAGGGGGCCTCAGCCAACCCCTCCAGAACCACCGCCAGGTCCCAAGCCGGGACTCTGGGATGAGCCGCAGGCCTCAATCTCCTAGCCCCACGGAGAAAACGCACAACCAAGTGGTGTCTACCCAAAGGGCCCCCTTCCAAAGGCGAGTGGAAAGCCCCTATGGCTGCCACATACACCTTCAGAGTGGATGGGGTCAAACCAGCGGAGAAACGGTCTTGGAGGAACTCCAGTACTGAAGCGATTGCGCAGTCAACTGGGTTCACCCCCCTTTCTCTACACCAGCTAGTAAAGACATTCCACTTTAGGCTATACAGTTTCCTCGTAGAGGGAGCCCTAGAGCTGAGAATGGTCTCAACGACCTCTTGTGGCAGACCCTCCTCTAGGTACTGTGCCCCCTCAGAGGCCAGACCCAGAGGTTCCACAACTCTGGCCTGGGGTGGAAAATCACACCCCCTGCCTGAGACAGCAAATCCCTCCTCAGAGGGACCTGCCACGGGGTCCCGTCTAGAAGTGCCACAATGTCGGAGAACCAAGCTCGGGACGGCCACCGGGGTGCCACTAATAGGAGGCTGATGCCCTCCCGGCGGACTCGCTCTAGAACTCCCGGGAGCAGAATGATCGGGGGAAATGCGTACAGACGCTGCCTCGGCCACGTCTGTGTCATGGCATCCAGCCCTAACGGGGCCGGAGGCCTGAGGCTGAACCACAGTGGGCAGTGGGTCGTTTCTACGGAAGCAAACAGATCCACTTCCACTGGGCCGAACCTCTCGCACATGGCCTCCACCACCTCTGGATGGAGCCGCCACTCCCCGGGCCTCAGCCCCTGCCTCGACAGGACATCCGCTCCCTGGTTCTGGTCCCCTGGGACATACATCGCTCTGAGAGACGACAGTTTCCCCTGGGACCACAGGAGGATCTGAAGCGCCAATTTGCATAGCGGGCGTGACCTCAGACCCCCCTGGTGATTGAGATACGATACCACCGACGTATTGTCGGATCGTATCAGGACATGGTGGCCGTGAAGGTCTGGGAGAAAGCTCCTCAAAGCTTTGTAAACCGCCAACATTTCCAAGCAATTTATGTGCCAGGAGGAATGTTGGGGTCCCCACGAACCCCTCATGAACCGGCCTTCCATGACCGCGCCCCAGCCCGTGAGGGAGGCGTCTGTTGAAAGGATCTTCCTGCAACATAACGCTCCTAACACAGGCCCCTGGGACAGGAACCTCGGATCCTTCCATATAACGAGGGAACGAAGGCATCTGCGCGTTACCCTGATCATACGGAAAGGTTTTCCCCTCGAGGAAAACCCCTTGGTTCCTAGCCACCACTGGAGGGGCCTCATGTATAGCAGACCCAAGGGAATTACGTTGGATGCTGCTGCCATGAGTCCCAGCAGTCTCTGAAACTGCTTCACAGTGCGGCTGTGGCCTAGCTTCACCCTTGAGACCTCCGCCAGTATAGAACCCACCCGTGCGGGAGACATGCTCGCTCGCATCGAGGTTGAGTCCCATACCACCCCGAGGAACGTAGTCCTCTGGGCGGGTATCAACACGCTCTTGGCCGTGTTCAGTCTCAGCCCCAAGCACCTGAGATGGGCTAAAACGACATCTCGATGCCGAATCGCCATCTCGCGCGACTTTGCCATAATGAGCCAGTCGTCGATGTAATTCAGCACACGGATGCCCTGCAGCCTCATAGGGGCCAGAGCTGCATCCATGCACTTCGTGAAGGTGCGAGGGGAAAGAGCTAGACCGAAAGGAAGCACCCGATATTGGTACGCTTCGCCCCCGAAAGCGAACCTCAGGAACTTCCTGTGGGCAGGAAGGATGGAGACATGGAAGTATGCGTCCTTTAGATCTATCGTGACGAACCAGTCCTCGAACTGGATCAGATTCACGATCATTTGAATTGTGAGCATCTTGAACCTGAATCTCCTCAGAGACCGATTCAAGTACCTCAGATCTAATATTGGACGTAAGCCTCCACCCTTTTTGGGAACAATGAAATAACGGCTGTAAAAGCCCGACTCCCTGTCTGGCGGAGGGATCTTTTCTATCGCCCCCTTGACCAGCAGAGACTGTACTTCTTGTTCCATAACCTGCCTCTGGGCCGGGGGGACCACAGTCCAGACCACCCCGCTGAACTTCGGTGGTGGAACTCTGAACTGCAATCTGTACCCCCTTCCCACTGTACTCAGGACCCAAGCAGAAATATTCGGGAGGCACATCCATGCGCCGATATATTCTACTAGGGGAACCAGCCTCTCGAGGCTGGTCTCTGGTACCCACCGAACCCCCTGCCCGACCCCCTGAAGCGGCCACCCGGCAGAGCTTAGTCGGGGAGGATTTTCGGTGTGCGCACGCATTCGCTGCCCCGCCGCAGGTCGATTTCGAGGCGGCTGGGACAGCGCACGTACGCGGGAAAACGATGAGGCCCGAAGCGTTGTTAACGGCGGGAACACAACATCGATTTCCCCAGAGCTGCGGGCTCGGAACGACCTCGGTCGTCCGCCCCCGGGAGGGCCAGCTCTGAGCGATCCCGCCGCAGCTAGGACCGCTTGCCAGAAGCCTTCTTCGCCTGAAGGACTTCCCTCAAGTCGCCCTTCGGCTTAGAAGACTTCTGGCGAGAACGTCGCCTCCTTTGCCAGGCTCCCTCGGGAGGGGCGCGGGAAGCGACGCTCTCCTTTTGCGCCTGTCTGTGGGCGCTGGTGGAGGGCCGGGACTGGCCACCAGAGACCTCCCTGCTGGCTACAGGAGGCCCCTGGCGGCGAGGGAGATACTGCCGGAAAGCCGCCGACTGTTTCCTCACCTCCTGGAATCTCTCGACAACGCTATTGACTGCGTCGCCGAAGAGACCCACAGGAGCTATCGGGGAATCCAGAAGGAAGGATTTCTCCTTCTCCTTCATCCCCGACAGGTTTAACCAAAGGTGCCTCTCCACGCACACCATGCCAGCCATAGAGCGGCCGATAGCACGGGCCGTCTCTTTGGTGACGCGGAGAGACAAGTCGGTAGCTTTCCGCAGCTCTGTAATATCGTCCGGAGACGGACCCTCTCCCTCATCGAGCTCTTTGAGGAGCTCAGCTTGGTATGCCTGCAGTACCGCCACGGTGTGCAGGCAACTACCAGCTCTACCGGCCGCTCGATAAGCCCTGCCCACCAGGGACGACGTGTCCCTGCATGGCTTGGTGGGCAGGACAGGGGCTTTCAGGGACGCTGCTGCCTCGGGAGACAGATAGCTCGCTAGTGCCTCCTCGACGCGAGGCAGCATCCCATAACCAGCCTCAGCCGCACCCACGACACACCCGAAGTCAAGAACTGGGGGTGTCGATAGGCGCGATGAGTATGGTTTTCCCCATGATTTGCACAACTCATTGTGCAAATCCGGGAAAAACGGCAAGCCCCTGCGTGGCGGCTGAGCACGCTTTTTGAAGAAGCGTCCATCCAACCTGCTCACAGGCTGGACTTCCACCTCTTCCTGTGGCCAGTCGATACTGAGTTTGGCCACAGCACGTGTCAGCACGTCCACCAGCTCTTCTTGAGCGGGAGAGTGAAGAGGTGAATTCACCTGCACTCCGCCCGCCTCCAGGCTGAACTGATCTGATCCCTCGGAATCAGACAGCATCAGCACTGGGTTATCGACCTCGTGGGAAGAAGCCGCAGCGCGGGCTTCCTCACGAGGCGGAAGAGCGTCTGAATCATCGGACGAGGATTGGGAAGATGCCTCAGCATGCCCGCCTCCCGTCGCGAGATCCAGTTGTGAGCCCCAGGATCTACGCCGCCGCGCTGCCTCAACAGACGCGGGACCAGACCCACGGGGCTCGCGAGCCTGACCGCCTTCGGTGAAGACGGCCAGCCGTGAGCGCAGCACCCGGAGCGGCAGCCTCTCACACTCGCTGCAGGCGGCACCCTCAAGCGCCGCCTGAGCGTGCTGCGCTCCGAGACACTGCACACACAGCTGGTGTGTGTCCGAGCCCGTAATGAAGCGCGGGCACGGATGAACACACCTTCTAAACTGCTCGCTTGCCATGCTTTCTCAGAGAGGGACTGATAATCAGACAGACAACAGTAAATAGACAAACAATATTCACACAGAGCGCCTCGCTGAAGAGCAAAGACTGTCTGTTGTTTGGGGCGGCGCCTTCTTATAGCTTCCGCGTACGCCGTCGCCGGTTACGTCACGACGTTGCACCAATCGGATTGGTGGCTGATTTCATTCATACTTCAGAGCCGTCACGCTGGGGGCGTTCCCAGAGTGTCGTCACTCGACGACGCAGTGTTGAGTTCCCTCGATATAGGGAACTTTGTAAACGTCTTCATCTGAAACAATTATTTTGCACAAAAAAAGGAAAACCCCATAAGACCTTCGTTCATTTTCGGAACACAAATAAAGATATATTTGATGAAAACAGAGAGCTTTCTGACCCCACATAGACAGTGAAAATATTGCATAGAAAAACTAAAATTTAATAAATATAAAACCATACATTAACTACAACATAATCAGTTATTAATATATCATTGGTTCTCTTTATAGTTTTTGCATGTGCTTATTATATCTTTGTATGACAGCCTAACCAAAACTTCTCAGCACAGTTTGGCATGCCAAACTACGCAACATACCCACTACGCAATATGCTTGCAAATTCTTTAACACATTTTTAATAAATATATTTGAATAAAGGCTGATGTCATCAATTTTCCTAGGCCAGACACACTTTTGGCCACTACTCCATGTGGTGCTCATTCAATAAATTCACTTGTCACTAACACCCAGCTGATATAGACTTTTGTCAGGTTGGATGCCATACTGAATTTAAGAGAGATGAAAATGAGGTTATGAAGGATAGTAGATATACAGTCTTTACAGTGGGTTTGCACTGTATAAAGTTCCTAGATCATTTTCAAAACCATTTTATGTTTTTTGTCTACTGAAACTTTTTTTTGAGACGTATCGTCAGCTGAACAATCGGTATGTTGTTAAACAGCAGAACAATCCATTGAAAGCCTCAGTTTCATTCCTGTCAAATTGAAATATGGCACTACCCTGACTAAGGTCTGTTCTTACAGACTCATTCAAAATAGACACCATAGACAGTCGCAGCGGCAAAGAGCGAGCTGTTTTTGAAAGTATGTGAGGATAAATTGTCGCGTGTCTCGTCCCACAGGCATCTGCTCCCCATGCGAATGTTCTGGTCTCTGATCTGACCAATGCTGATGATGACTATGAACTTATAGCGAGGAACCATCAAATCTTTAACTCTGGCCTTGACAACCTGAAATTGCAATAACAGCAAAGATTTCAGCAGCACATACTATATGTTTATTCCGTTTGTATGCATGTTTCTATATTTATAACTTGGGCTAAATAAAGTCAATGTTAAATTTAACGAACTGTCATGTTATTAATTAAAAGTGAGAGATTTAGAAAAAAATAAATGGACCTCAGAGATTGTTTTGGTCATCTGCCTGCACAACTCAGGTTCATATTTCTCCTCCTGCAGGTAGCTGGTCAACACGTCCTTCAGAATGTCTTTCACTGTTATCACTGGAAAACGGCGCACAGGGGCTGCTCGAACATTTACAGTGAATTACTGATATAGAACTAATGAAATGCACATGAATGGTCAAGATAGATAGCTAATGAAATCTTTGACCTCATGGCCTGTGATAATCTGTGGAACACATTTTGATTGAATAAATTGGGAAAAGAATAGATCTCTATAAAATAGGGTAACATGGGAGAAGATGACCCCCTTAAAGGAACACTCCACCGTTTTTAGAAATAAGGCTTATTCAACTACTTTCCTACATTTATATATGTGGGCAAATCTATTTTTGTCTCAGTGCATGCATTGTTTCAGTTTGGCAGGGTCGCCGCTAACTTAGCTTAGCACAATAAATGGAATCCAATGTTGCCAACTAGCATGTCCCGAGTAAAAGTAATCCAAGATAATTTTTTTGGATCACTTTTACTCGATCATAACTTGGATCATAATTTTAGTGATTTTTTAAAAACAATGTGCATTTATTTTTAAATTGTAACATATTTATTTAGATATAGTTTAGCATGTGCAAGATGATGATGTATCAGCCATTATGTCATTATAGGAAATAAATAGAAACATTTGCTAATTTAGTTGTTATAGTACAAAATGTAATATTATTGAAAAAGGCTATAATGGGGTAACTTAGGGGTGAAGCCCCCTCCCCCAAATAATTCTTATTAATATTTGGATATTTTTAAAGTGTAATAAATGTAAATACTAAATAGACTATTCTATATAAAATGTATTTTGTTAATAAGATAATCAAATAACCAATGACAGACTCCTAGCAGAATCTCAGTAAAAGAGATTCATCTGAAAAGTACAACTATTCTATCACTATACAGACATATGCATATTTACATTATTTAACTGCCCATTTTTTAAATTGAAGATATGTCATAATAGCAACACTATGAGAACACAAACTGAATAATTTCACTCAACTAACCTATAGGGTTTAATGAACGTATAGATGTCTCAAATGTAGAAAAAATCATTAAAAATACTTAATAATAACCCCTTTCATTTCAATAATCAATAAATCTAAATGTTGATATTTAGATGCAATACCAAGTTCACTTAATTGTGATACATTTATATTCCATATTCATATTCCATGAAAATACCGCATAACAGGAATGACCATATGATATGGGTTTATTTTCTCTATTGGTGGCTATAATTTGTGTGGTGATATTAGTATCTCCATTACTGTCAAAGAAAAGAGACTTACTGAGCCGATAGGTGTTCTCCATTTGCACTGTAGGTCGTGGAATATCATCATGATGTCCAGGCTCTTCCATGTAGGACAACGTGCTGATAGAGCTTCAGAGAAAAACAAACGGCACTTTATGATCCATACTTTTATATTTACACTCTTTTTGTCATGTTAGTATATGTTTAGGATGACAGGAACTCACTCCTTTTTTCTGCCAAAGGCTCTGACTTCATGACTGCCCAGAGAAGACACACTTCCACGTTTCTTCAGCAAACGTGCTTTCTCTTTGGCTAAATCAGACATTTTGCGGTAAAATCGACTCAGTTGTATCTGCTACGAAACGTATACAAATACACTTACATTGGTAAAGCATTTAATAAATTAGTGTATTAACAGATTGTTGTTCTGGTATTGATAGAATATCGGAATATAAACTAAAACACCTGTAGTTTAGCCTACATTTTTTCTTCTTCCTTTTTTGTAACAAAATGCACTTAAGTTACCTCTTTGATGCGTCTCTTCTACAAACCGGAAATGCTCAAGATCGTCATAGGCTTGTTGACAAACGTTGTCTTGACAACTGCGGATTTCATTTTCACTTTGGGTGTCTTGTCCTGCCACGATATTACATTACAAGATAGCTGGAATATTATATTATTATATGGAACCCATCAACTGTTTAAATGTAATGCTGACTTGGTTGCGTAGACGTGACCTAATTAAGTGTTTATAATAAAAAACTATTCTAGTGTGATTTCGGATTAATCAAATATTTGAGAAATGCGTTCCAAAAGCTTATAATGAACACAGTTCAGACTATACACAATTTAATTATACTTTTTTTCTAATTCAAAATAAACAAAAGTTTATGTAGGTCTAGTTCTATTAAACTAGTGTTGTGTTTACTATACTTCTAATATTTGTGAATATGTTCTAGTTATTTGCAAGATTTTTAAAGGTTCACCCCAAAATTTAAATTCATGTCGTATGCCTCAGTATTTACGATAGGATATTTTTGATAAAATCTAACAGTTTTCATTGACAGCTATTTAATTAACACTGTCATCGACCAGAAAGGTAGTAAAGGCATTATTAAAATAGTCGATATGATTCCAATGGTTCAACCTTAATTTTGTAACGTGACTAGAATACTTTTTGTCTGCAAAAAAACAAACAGAAATAACAACTTTATTCAACAGTCTCTTCTCTCAGTGTGCCAACCAGTGGAGCGCTTTTAAAATGCTAGTCCGAACGCCGGCTTACTATTGCTTACTTACTGGCTTTATATTTATTCACTTGAGAACAATGCATGCGAGTGATGCTGATGCAGGATCTAGCCAATGGTAAGTTAGTTAAGCCACCGTGTAGGCCTACTGTAGAACTTGAAAGTGCTGCACTGTTGACATGACAACAGCATAGGATACTGGCACAGACGAGAAGAGATTGTTGAATAAAGTATTTATTTTTCTTTGCGCAGAAAAAGTATTCTCATCATTTTATAAAAATAAAGGTTGAACCATAGACTATTTTAACAAGGTCTTTACTGCCTTTATGGGCCTTGAAAGTGGTTGTTGTGTTGCTGTCTATGTGGGGTCAGAAAGCTCTCTGTTTTCATCAAAAATATCTTTATTTGTTCCGAAAATAAACGAAAGTCTTAAAGGGTTTGGAACGACATGAGGGTGAGAATTAATGACAGAATTTTAATTTTTTGGTGAACTAACCCTTTAAGGTGCATACAGTATATTGCATTAGTGACAGACTGACTTTAGAAGAAGTCAAGAATGTTAAACATGAATTTCTTGATTTTATTTTCAAGACATTACATTATTTTCACTTTGATATATTTAGCATTTTCAGTCTCTATATTCTCTTAAAATCTGGGGAGAGGTTATTCTATGCATGAAATGTTTGCATATTCCATTTTCTGAACGATGAATGAACAAGATGCAGGTTAGCTGACAAACACAATACCACAACATCAGTGGGATAAAAAGTAATAAATACATATTTTATAAAATGAGAGATTGAGACTTGTTTTATCTGGAATGAACCATCCGCAAGCAGCAGTTGTCTATCCATCGATCCACATTTAAGGTCAGGTAAGGCCTCCAAACCACTGAAATAAAGTACACTTCATTAAATGGTAAAAATAATGTTGCTTAACTACAACCAGATTAGCCAAAGCACATAATTGAAGATCATGTATATTCCCAAACTATATCTCTAACAAGAGATATTTGAGGCTTTTCTAGTGAAAGTTTCTACACACTTGGATGGATAATCTCACAGTTTTAAAGGCAATGATCCACATTTGAGTCTTGTGATGAAGTCTCAGTGAACAAAAATCACAGAATAAAGATGAGCATTTCCTTACTTACCAAAATATGTGAGTTGACAACACAATACAGTACAGTACAGGGAAGTGATAAATGAAAGGATGTGATAAATGTTCTTCTGTACTAGTCCTTTGCTGTTTCTTTCCCTTTTTGAACAATAAAACAGTCTAGTGAGTGTTCGGAATCCATTACAAACCACAGAACTAGGCATAAAATAAATTACATGAATTTGAAACATTATTAAATAAAGTGCCACCATGAACTGTAAATACTAACAATAACATGACATGAAATCTGTTCTATGTCAAGACATAGAAACTCTGTATCCATTTGGATACATGTTTAACAATTTCTATTTTACATTTTTAAAATTTTTACATCTTTAAATATTGCTACAGTACAATGTTTTGGGAAAATAAAATCCACATTGTGGAAAACCGAAAGGAAACAGTTTGTAGTATTTGATTAGTTCCTTAAGTTTTTTTTTCGCCTTAAGGAATTCTGCATCTCTGACACAAATTAAGTTTCATTTTCCTAAAATGTCTAAATAAATAAATAAAAATTAAGTAGGCATCACTTTTTTCATGAATTATGAATGTAATAGTCACATCCATGTTTAAGCACTTAATTTGACGAAATGGCTACTGGCTAACTAGACAGAAGTGATGCATTCGTACATGTCTTCAACAACATCAAATCAACATTTACTCAGATGCAAGAAGCATTTTAAGATGATAATGAACAGAATATTGTATGGAAGCATGTTTCTGTAGTTCTCATAATTTCTAATTGCAGCATGGTAAGACTTTACAATAAGGGTTTATTCACTAACATTAGTTGATGCTTTAGGCATAAACTAATAATGAACCACATTTTAGAGCATTATTAATTCTAGGTGTGATTCATTTGTTAATTCATACAAATGCTATTATAGTTAATTTATAATTTGTTCATAATACATTAATGTTAATTTCTACTACTCAAAATGTTTGGGTTCAGTAAGACTTTTGAAAGAAGTCTCTTATGCTCACTAAGGCTACATATATTTAAAAATACAGTAAAACAGTAATATTGTGAAATATTATTGCAATTTAAAAGAACTGTTTTCTGTTTTAATATATTTTAAAATGTAATTTATTCATGTGATTCAAAGCTGAATGTTCAGCATCATTACTCCAGTCTCCAGTGTCACATGATCCTCTAGAAATCATTCTGATTTACTGATCTGGTTCTCAAGAAACGTTTCTTATTATTATTAATGTTGAAAACAGTAATATTTTTGTGGAAACAATAATTTTATTTCAGTTTTTTTTTTAAATAAATAGAGAGTTCAAAAGAACAGTATTTATTTGAAATAGAACATAAATCACAACATAAATGTCTTTACTGTCACTTCAAGTATTCATTTCTTTAAAAAAAAAAAAAAATCTTACTGACCCCAAACTTTTGAAAGACAGTGTATTTGCATAAAAAAGGCTGTAACAATATTGCTGTAAGTTCATGATACCTAAAGCCCAGGACACATTAAGTTGACATCAAAGAACTAGCAGAGACAAAAGATGAATGTGTTGTCTCCTCTCCTTGGCTACGTCTCTGCCAAAAAGCTGTGCTTGAACACACTGAAAAGACTAAAGGTGACTGTCAACTAGAATGCGTTCTGCACCTATGTGTAGGTGAATATCTTTCTATATCAGCAGGTACACTATATAGCCAAAAGTATTGGGACACCCCTCCAAATAATTTAATTCAGCTGTTCCAATCACTTCCATGCCCACAGGTGTACAAAATCAAGCACCTAGGCATGTAGACGCTTCTACAAACATTTGTGAAAGGATGGATTTACTCTCAGGAACTCAGTGAATTCAAGCATGGTACTGTGATAGGTTGAAACCTGTGCAAGTCCATTCATGTAATTTTTCTCACTAATAAATATTCAACAGTCAACTGTGGTATTATAACAAACTGGAAGCAATTGGCAAAAACAGTAACTCAGCCACGAAGTGGAAGGCCATGTAAAATCACAGAGCGGAGTCAAAGCTCCAAACTTTATGTGGCCCTCAGATTAGCTCAAGAACAGTGTGTAGAGAGCTTCATTGAATGGGTTTTAATGGCAGAGCAGCTTCCTCCAAGCCTTACATCAAGTGCAATGCAAAGCATTAGGTGCAGTGGTGTAAAGAACGCCGCCACTGGAGTCTAGAGCAGTGGAGACGGGTTCTCTGGAGTGACGAATCACGCTTCTCTCTCTGGCAATCTGATGGACAAATCTGGGTTTGGCGGTTGCAAGGAGAACGGTATACTTGCCTGACTGCATTGTGCCAAGTGTAAAGCTTGGTGGAGGGGGGATTATGGTGTGTGGTTGTTTTTTAGGGGTTGGGATTGGCTCCTTAGTTCCAGGTAAAGGAACTCTTAATGCTTCAGCATGCCAAGACATTTTGTACAATTTCATGCTGCCAACTTTGTGGGAACAGCCGTCCACCCCTTCCTGTTCCAACAAGACTGCGCACCAGTGCACAAAGCAAGTCATAAAGATTAAAGACATAGATGAGGGAGTTTGGTGTGGAGGAACTTGACTGGCCTGCACAGAGTCCTGACCACAACCCGATAGAACACCCTTAGGATGAATTAGAGCAAAGACTGCGAGCCAGGCCTTCTCGTCCAACATCAGTGCCTGACCTCACAAATATAGAAAAATGTTCAAAAATTCCCATAAACACACTCCTAAACCTTGTAGAAAGCCTTGCCAGAAGAGTTAAATCTGTTATAGCTGCAAAGTGTGGACCAACTCCATATTAAACCCTATGGATGAAGAATGTGATGTCATTACAGTTCATGCGCATGTAAAGGTAGGCGTTCTAAAACTTTTGGTAATATAGTTTATCAATAGTCTATTTTCATCATTCAAAAAAGGAAACCTGATAAAAGGACTGCAGAAATACAACCTGTAAACAAAGCAGCACTTTATCAATCACACTCATCACTTTTGGTTTTATTCTTGAGTGCTGATTCTCATTAACAAAGCTGAACAGCAAATCAGAGTTCTCTCGCTTACCGATGGTGCAGAAGCTGATTCGTGCCAATGATGCGGATCACATTGAAAAAACGAAGCCAACTGGTGGTCCTACATTTCCCGACGGCTGATTGTCAGTTTGGTGTGTCCTGGGCTTAATACATCAAATAATGTTAACAAACTGAATCTCATTGTAAAGTGCTATCTGTAGCATTGTTTGGGAATTAAGACAAAAATAACTCAAGGAAAACCAAACACTGCTGACATGTGTGTTCCTATATTTGAACCCTGGTATCATTAGATTGTAATGTCACTAGGTGTGTTTGGTTTGGGTCAAAGAGAGAATGTGCAACAAGTGAAAAAGGAAACTCTGCTTTCTGCAAGAACCCAGCGGAAAAGTCCACGTATTGCATTTGTCCTGAAGGTTTATCATATACACACAAAATATTTGCTAATATTCACATACACACACACCCACAGAACGCACTGATGATATTCTACACCAGATATTTTAAGTGAGATTTTGAGTGCTGTACTTCTGGAATTTCGATAAAAACATTTTTTAAAGTCTTTGTAGTGCCAAAAGAGCATCCTAATGTCCCACTCACAGCCCATCCAGCAGGTCGTTGCTGTGGCCAGGTCAGTTATCTGCCAGATATTTACCTGTGGAATACAAAAACAGCCCAATTTTATGTCTACTATATACAAATAAATGTTAGGGCTTTTCACATTTGGACGAGTTTAACATGGTCATTCTAAACCCCAGGCAAACAGAATCATGGGACATATTGCTTCACGATTCACACTGCTCATAATTTACCCGGGGTTAACAATTAACCCTGGTTATTGATAGTCCAAATGTACTTAGACATTTCTGTCAGTATAATTCAAGTATACAGTAGTTAAGCGCAATTTTAAGTGTATTTCTAAGAAGTACATAAAAAGTTGACTGAAAGTATTAATTCTTATTTTGTTTAGGTTAAAAGAAGTATACAAATAGCACACTCGAATAAACTTATATTTCCTAAGGGTAAGAATGAAATGGTCTCTTCTTCAGTCCAACTGTTGGACAATGTTTTCTGCTGGGATGTGACATTTTTACCATCAAATACGGAAACAACTGTTTATGCAACGAACATGCTGTGTTTCTGTAACTTTCCAAAGCATGTGAATATGAGGCACACATTTGACTGTCTGCTGCTAAACATCTACAGTGCCTTGCGAAAGTATTCGGCCAACTTGAACTTTGCAACCTTTTGCCACATTTCAGGCTTCAAACATAAAGATATAAAACTGTAATTTTTTGTGAAGAATCAACAAGTGGTACAAAATCATGAAGTGGAACGAAATTTATTGGATATTTCAAACTTTTTTAACAAATCAAAAACTGAAAAATTGGGTGTGCAAAATTATTCGGCCCCTTTAGTTTCAGTGCAGCAAACTCTCTCCAGAAGTTCAGTGAGGATCTCTGAATGATCCAATGTTGACCTAAATGAAAAATGATGATAAATAGAATCCACCTGTGTGTAATCAAGTCTCTGTATAAATGCACCTGCACTGTGATAGTCTCAGAGGTCCGTTTAAAGCGTAGAGAGCATCATGAAGAACAAGGAACACACCAGGCAGGTCCGAGATACTGTTGTGGAGAAGTTTAAAGCCGGATTTGGATACAAAAAGATTTCCCAAGCTTTAAACATCCCAAAGAGCACTGTGCAAGCGATAATATTGAAATGGAAGAAGTATCAGACCACTGCAAATCTACCAAGACCTGGCCGTCCCTCTAAACTTTCAGCTCATACAAGGAGAAGACTGATCAGAGATGCAGCCAAGAGGCCCATGATCACTCTGGATGAACTGCAGAGATCTACAGCTGAGGTGAGAGACTCTGTCCATAGGACAACAATCAGTCGTATACTGCACAAATCTGGCCTTTCTGGAAGAGTGGCAAGAAGAAAGCCATTTCGTTTAAAGTTTCCCACAAGCCACCTGGGAGACACACCAAACATGTGGAAGAAGGTGCTCTGGTCAGATGAAGCAAAATTGAACTTTTTGGCAACAATGCAAAACGTTATATTTGGCGTAAAAGCAACACAGCTCATCACCCTGAACACACCATCCCCACTGTCAAACATGGTGGTGGCAGCATCATGGTTTGGGCCTGCTTTTCTTCAGCAGGGACAGGGAAGATAGTTAAAATTAATGGGAAGATGGATGGAGCCAAATACAGGACCATTCTGGAAGAAAACCTGATGGAGTCTGCAAAAGACCTGAGACTGGGACGGAGATTTGTCTTCCTACAAAACAATGATCCAAAACATAAAGCAAAATCTACAATGGAATGATTCAAAAATAAACATATCCAGGTGTTAGAATGGCCAAGTCAAAGTCCAGACCTGAATCCAATCAAGAATCTGTGGAAAGAACTGAAAACTGCTGTTCACAAACACTCTCCATCCAACCTCACTGAGCTCGAGCTGTTCTGCAAGGAGGAATGGGCAAAAATTCCAGTCTCTCGATGTGCAAAACTGATAGAGACATACCCCAAGCGACTTACAGCTGAAATCACAGCAAAAGGTGGCGCTACAAAGTATTAACTTAAGGGGGCCGAATAATTTTGCACGCCCAATTTTTCAGTTTTTGATTTGTTAAAAAAGTTTGAAATATCCAATAAATTTTGTTCCACTTCAAGATCCACTTCAAGATTGTGTCCCACTTGTTGTTGATTCTTCACAAAAAATTACAGTTTCATATCATTATGTTTGAAGCCTAAATTGTCGCACATTTCAAGGGGGCCGAATATTTCCGCAAGGCACTGTAGTTGTAACATTCTAACACTGCATTGCTTCCCACTGCACACGTTTAGCATTGCAAGCTGAGCTAACCCTGCTCTGGAAACTGTGTAAAAGTGGTGCTAACCCCACATCTAAATAACTCAAATACCCTTTACCCAGGGTTAAAAGCAGGGTTCAGAATGAAGATAACACAGGGTTAAGTGCAGAGTAAAAAGCACATTTTGCTTCTTTGCTTCAAGTGAAGACATACCTGCAGAAAACCTTTTTTTAACCAAGGATAGTCTGTAGCCTGAACCTAGAAGTTGAAAATCACAGCCAGACAGAGTGCTGCCCTCACTGGTGAACTGCACTGCCAGCTGTGACGGTCGACTGGGGCCCTCGGCTAACTGGAAGCGAGCCAGGAGAGCGCCAACCCCTGGCAACACGGACACACAATGACAGGACATTTCAGATATTCTACCAAAATGTTTATCCACACTGTACATCTTTTAAGGGTTAGTTCACCCAATCATTTTAATTAACCCATGATTTACTCACCCTTAAGCCATCCTAAATGTATAAGACATTCTTCTTTCAGATGAATACAATCAGAGTTATATAAAAAATATCCTGGCTCTTTCAAGCATTATAATGGCAGCCCAAAAAAAGTGCATTATAAAAGTACTCCACATGGCTCTGGGGGGTTAATAAAGACCTTCTGGAGCGAATCTGTGGGTTTTTCTAAGAAAAGCATATTTAACACGTTATAAAGTAAAACATCTAGCTGTAACTTACGTTAAACTTTGTAAGTTAAATAGATATTTAGGAATTATATTTAGGAAGCTAGATATTTAACTTTATAAAGTTTTAAATATGTTTTTTGTTTTTTTCACAAACCTATTGATTTGATTCAGAAGACCTTTAATATCTCCCCTAGAGCCGTGTACTCAAATGTATAGTTTGTATAAAGTAGAGAAGAAAAGTAAAAAAAAAAAAAAAAAAATTGGAAGTCAATGGCTACTGTCAACTACATGGTTAGCATTTGTGGTTCTTCAGAATATCTTATTTTGTGTTCAACAGAACAAAGAAACTCATACAGATTTGGAATAACATGAGGGTAAGTAAATGCTGAAACTTTTTTTTAAGGTGAAATATCCATTTAGTTTCTCTACAACTGTAAAAAGTGACTGAATATTTAACTAGTTAACTTTTATATTTCGCCATCTACACCATATAGAATGCTGCAGGGTTGGCGTACTCTATGACTGTAGACCAACCTAGAAGTCAGCAAAACCTTGGGACCATCGAAAAAAGCCAATAACTTCAAAAAAGCTCTGCGACCAACAAAAGTTTATGATTCTTACACATTTTTTTCTTACACATTAATGATAATCTTCACAAATGTAAACATAATTTTTTAATTTTGAAGCCTAAATATAATGGCCAGTTACACCATGGTTGAATTATTGCAATATCACCACCATTAAGCTTCCTACTTTTAAGTTTTTATTTAAAATCTACATGTTGGAACAGCCACAAAAGACCCAGTGTGTAAACATTATGGGAAGCACGCTAGCCAGACAGGATTTAAACTGGAGACCCAAGTTTGGTTTGAAGTTTCGAATGTTCTTTTTCCATTGTACCATTTTTGATTTCAAACATGCACTCACTGCATTTAACGTCATCTTGCAGCTGTCAGAGCAGAAACAAAAGTTGCTGATCTCTGTGTTTTTTCATTGTCTTCGGTGTGTTCATATATGTAAATTAGGTGAGCTTATTTGATCCATTAGATCAAACGATTTTAAAAATCCCATACATTTACCCAACTATATACCCTCCCGTCAAAGTGGTTGAAAGTCCAATCGACCAAACGCATCTTAATAAACAGGTATACACAGGGCCTTAGTTGGGCTTTGTGAATTCTTTCCTTAGTAATTCAGTTTACTACCATTAGGGCATTCTGCCAAATGTACCTCATTATACAGTTGCCAACATGAGCTAAACATTCTTGCATAGATGTTAGAGGGCTTCCCTTCCAATCAGTTAATATCTAAAGGGCATTTACCTCCATTTTCAGACCTCTGTGATAGCTCTGGGATTTTCCACGCAATTTTCTGCGTCTCTGGGTTCCTTTAAAAGCAAGAAATTAGCAAACATCACTATACATCAACACATTGCCTCTGCTTTGTAATGTGATTATCTTGATATATCCTTACCAGGTAGCTGGTGGGAGCATGGCCTGGAGTTTGTTCACGCCGCCATCCACAGCTGCCATGAAGTGGATGTTGGTGAGTGGTGTGGGTGTGGCAATAGCCTCTGTGTTGTATTTATAGTCTATCCTGAGGTCTGTGCTGCTGGCATCACCACGCCAGCTCACCGCAAGGTTTAGCGGTGTGGACTGGATCCCTTGAGTGAACACCTGTAAGGACAAATCTTAAATATCATACACTACCACAGAAACATCTGAGAGGTTGACCAGATTAAGACTTAAACCAGATCTTGTGACATATTACAGGTCTTTGTAACATTAAAACATCCTGCAAGATCATGTTTATATACAAAACCTCACCTGGTACTTCAGCATGTCGACATTGTAATATGTGGCCTGTGGCCTCTGCTCAGCCACTTTCTTCAGGTGACTCAACAAGTTTGGCATATTCACCCAGAACTCCTTCGAGTCACCTGTAGGTGGTGTGGTGTCGCTGCAGGATGGAAATAATGTTTAAATAATGATATCTTAAAAGGGCTTCAAAATGTAGCTCAAGATTAGTGCACTATGTAGACCGACCAGAGAGCAGCGTAGTCAAAGGCTGATATAACGACACTGCACTTGTCATTATGATGTCATTATGATAGCAAATAAAATGCACTGAAATGTTTCACACAATATTTACACTTACTGCACATAATGCTACATTAACTGAACTAAAAATTCACAAAAAATATTTAAAATAATAAAATCTCAACTCAATCTCTGTAAGTCAGTAAATTAGTTAACTGGCTATATGCTGATGCAGATAATCTCTAAATGACCAATATAGGGCCAATATACAGGTGCTGGACATATAATTAGAATATCAACAAAAAGTTGATTTATTTCACTAATTCCATTCAAAAAGTGAAACTTGTATATTATATACATTCATTACACACAGACGTTGACAGATGTTTATTTCTTTTAATTTTGATGATTATATTCAGTATCTCAGAAAATTTGAATATCGTGAAAAGGTTCAATATTGAAAGACACCTGGTGCCACACTCTAATCAGCTAATTAACTCAAAACACCTGCAAAGGCCTTTAAATGGTCTCTCAGTCTAGTTGTGTAGGCTACACAATCATGGGTAAGACTGCTGACTTGACAGTTGTCCAAAAGACGACCACTGACATCTTGCATAAGAAGGGCAAGACACAAAAGGTAATTGCAAAAGAGGCTGGCTGTTCACTGAGCTCTGTGTCCAAGTGCATTAATAGAGAGGCAAAATGAAGGAAAAGATGTGGTACAAAAAAAAGTGTACAAGCAATAGGGATAACAGCACCCTGGAAAGAATTATGAAACAAAACCCATTCAAAAATGTGGGGGAGATTTACAAAGAGTGGACTGCAGCTGGAGTCAGTGCTTCAAGAACCACTATGCAAGACATGGGTTTCAAGCTGTCCCATTCCTTGTGTCAAGCCACTTTTCATGTTCATACTTTTCAGTCGGCCAAGATTTCTAAAAAAACATTGTTTGTATTGGTCTGAAGTAGTAGTCTAATTTTCTAAGATATTTTCCTTAGTTGTCAGTTATAATCATCAAAATTAAAAGAAATAAACATTTGAAATATATCAGTCTGTGTGTAATGAAGGAATATAGTCATTCCGAGTCATTCTAATGAGTTCCCAGAAGTAACTGTTGTTTATATAGCATTGCTATACTAGTTTTATTTAGATACTACTAAAGTATTATTGATATTTTCAATTAGACTTTTTTTCAGTTCAGAATTTTTTTCTTCAGTTTTAGTAATTTTAGTACTTCAACTTAGTTTCCATTAAGGCATGTTTTCTAATTTTTGTTAAAAAGTTTCTCATTTACATTAATATTTTAGTTAACAACAACAACACGATTATACAGTAGCTATTTATTGTTTACAGTTTCAACTAAGGATGAACATTATACCATGTTGGTTATTAGCTAATATTATAATTTTCAAATGTATCTGTACTGTTTATTGTTTGATCCAATAGAAGCCAATACTGGATTGATGCATACGATCACACTGTTGTGATTAGAACATTTCATGCATCATGTGATCAACTGCTAAATACAAAAGTGATTTTGTGCTTTAAATATTGGTTTATTGGTATCAGCCATCTCACCTCAGTTTTACAATGGGATGATAACTAACTATTTCTAAAAAAGGTTTACTGAATAACTAAAAACCGAGTTCAAATGAACAATTAATTCACTAGTGGGGTATCCCTACAGCAGGTGTCGTATTACCAGCACAGAAGCTGCGGGTTGGGAAGGACCTGCTCCAGCCGACTGTACTGACTGATGGTGAAGGTCAGCACTGGAGGACTGGGGTGGGTAGAAAAGTGTCTGGTGATCCCTGCTGGGAAAGACAGCACCATCTCACCAGTGATCTTTACCAAACACCTACAACACAGTAAAGACAGAAAAGACAGAAAACATTAAATTCAACCAATTTCAACAAAACATTAACTAAATTCAAAAGCTGACTTTAAAATATGCTTACTTAGTTGGATCTGCTCCTTTAAAGTAGGCGCTGATGGTCTCTGTAAAGGCGGCTGCCACTGGTAGAGTGTCTTGGGGTCCCATCGTGAGAGGACTCGGCCCTCTAGAACATGCTGAAATACAGAAGTAGATCTAATTTTATCTAAAGGTCCCCCAACTTACAGAACTAGAGAAGGCATTATGTCTTGTTATCATCTTCACACAGTATAATCAGCGATAACTGACTTGGGACAGCTGTGTTGTGGCCCACCTGACACAGAGAGGTTCAGTTCTCGGCCTAGTGTAGGTGTGGAGGCTGCGCTCAGAGAGGTGACCGAGGAGATGGAGGATGTGCTCTCAGCTCTGGCCAGAGGAGCAAAGGGTGGAGGACTCCAGGAATGAATTGGGGGGCTGAAGGGACGGGCCTGAGGAGAAACAAAAATAACATCTTAAACCAGGCATTATAAATCTGACTAGCCTTCACAATCCCTTAATGAAGAATTCCCCCCAAAAATTTTGGAGCAGTACATGGGTATAAATACCCATAAATACTGTCGAGATCTTCAGAATTAGTGAGAACAACCAAAGCAAAACATTTTTAAGCCAGTTGTTCTCAAACAGGGCCGTCTGCACACTTTCCAAGGAGGGGAATAAAACAAAACAAGATTTTAATTAGGCTAAAACAGCTACCAATCAAGGTGTATATATTTTATCATGTAGAAATTGAATTGCAATTTGTAAAAAACAAAACAATATTGTATATGCGTTTGTAGGAGTTTCCCTTTGAATCTAATTAGTTTAGTTGTTTAGCTATTCTATATTGCCACTACCACTACATAGTTTTGTATCAAAGTATCAGAAATATGTTAGGGTTGAATGAAGACAACGGCATTTAAAAATAATTTCCGACAACTAACATATGTGTGAATGGTCTCACCAATGCTAAACACCCAGAACACTGTTGCCTATGTGAACAGCATATTTGTGTATTTACTGATATTTACTGAAGTCATTCGGATAATTTTACGATAATTTACTGCGATTACTGTGGGCTAATCTTTTTGACAATGGGTTGGGAACCACTAGGTATCTTAATGTCTTAGGCGTCTTCTTTTGAGGTGGCATTTTTCGAATGTTCCACAGCAGTGGAGAAAGTCATACCAGATCTGCTAAGTTGGGTTTTCCAGGTGGTAATTTTGGTCGTGATGATGGTCTTGGTGGTAGAGGCGGGATGGGGCTGCCAGCAGACAATGGAGTGCCAGCACGTGCAGGGGATGATGGCCCTAAGAACATTAATTCAGATTATTATTACAGAAGTACTATGGTTTATCATTAAATTAATTTATCACGAATTATAATAATTTTATTAAAGGAATAGTTCACACAAAAATGATCCCATAATTTACTCACCTTCAAGTCATCCTAGGTATATATGACTTTAATTCAGCGAACACAATCTGAGTTATATTAATTAATATCCTGAATCTTTTGAGCTTTAAAGTGGCATTGACTAGTGAGTTTTTGAAGCTCCAAAAGTAATCCATACTACTCCAGTGGGTTAATAAATGCCTTCTGAAGTGAAAAGTGATGGGCTTTTGTGAGAAAAATATTAATATTTAAAACTTTACCAACTATAAATCACTGGCTCCCGGCACTGTATGCATTAAGCTCACATGAGAAGTAATGCAGGAGCACAGAAGATGTTTACATCAAGCATGCAAACAAGAATGTGCATACAGTATGATCATTGAACAGAAGCAATGGTTTATAGTTTAATCTTTCTTACACACACCTATCGTTTCACTTCAGAAGATTGATTCATCTGCTGCGGTTGTATGGTTTACTGTTGTGTTCGATGTGTCAAACTATGTTTGTTAAGAAAGTCATATACTGTACTACTGGAACAGCATGAGTATGAGTAATTTTTGGATTGAGTATCCCTTTCAGTAACAACTGCTAACTTACCACTGCCGGGCCCGGGGGAGCCCATCACACTCCTGTAAGTAGGAGGGGGCAAAGGAGGTGGGGTTCCTCTGAAGCTTCCTGCTGCAATGTCTTTGGGTGATGTGCCAAACACAGTAAACTCGTCCCTCATGCTCGCCAGGTCAGGGGTTCTTCTACTGTCGTCTCTCAAGGTGAGAGGGGAAGGTATGGCTCCATGTGGAGGGTGATCCGCTGGCAGGAAGGGTAGTCCAGGGCTGGCAGGGCTGACGGGGGACTCTTGGGTGAGCTCAGACTCTGGAAGCTGAAAGCAGCAGGGGAGGTCTAGGGGACTCAGAGGAGAGTCTAAGGGTGGTGGTGGTGGAGGTGAATCTGGTGGCGGGATAGAGTGGAGGAGGGGAGGGGGTGAGATGGGAGGTGGCAAGTTGAGTGGCGAGGTCGGGGGCGAGTCCGCAGGGGAAGAGGACAGAGGTGGGGAAGGGGCGGGTTCATCTGGTGGAGGAGGTCTGGCAGGAGAGCCCTCACTGAAGCTCACCCAACTGCACTGCACCACATCTGATCCAGACTTGGGCGTCTCTACAGGCCCAAAAACACTGTCCAAGTCAGGCATAAATGCCCCTGCGGCCGGGTCAGATAATGAGGCATCCTGATAGGCTGAAGCTGATCCATCTCCTCTCACACTAGGCACCACACTATAATAACCTGCTCGGACAGAACAACAATGAACTGTCAAATTATCGTCCATCTTTCAACACCACAAACTAGGGGTGTGCAATATGTATTGCATATATGTAAATTGTTGTTTTAACAATGTTAAACTAACCCTTTAAGGTGGCAAGTATGGTCCTTTAATAAAAACATACATTTCTGTCTCTGCTGTGACAGCGCATAGAAAATGAAAAATATGAAAAGCTTTGGGAGTCAGCTGTCCACGACAGACCTAAATCACTAAAGGTACCAGCACAAAAAACATTTTGTTACTGACAAAACCTAGAAAATATTGGGATTAATTTTTGTCAATATCGCCCACCCCTACCACAAACATAAAGCTGGGAACAAATATTACGGACAAAGACAATCCTGAACAGGAACTTTGAAAAGAATGAAAATGACGTGTTTTTTGATGCTAAATTGGAACTGTCAGTACGTACCAGAGGATTCTAGAGAGCTAGAGCTGCGTCCAGGTGGGGTGACAGAAATGTTCTTTGGAGGAAGTGGAGGCGGAACTGAAAAGACAGATGACATGTTCGGAAAGAAGTACTACCTACAACAATCAACATTTAAACAGCAAGCAGCTACTCTGTCATTTGAACTCATCATATGATGCGTGAGATGTTACAAATTATGGCTAATATTATGTCACTGTAGTGGCATGACAACACCACAGTCCTTCACATCCTCTTTACTGTGTCACTTACTTTGGGCACAACATTCCTCAAACATCTTCCTATACTTGTAATGAGAAGTGATAATCAACGAAAGAGAAGCTTTGAAGGCTCCCTGTGGTTTTCAGTAAAAATAAGTTATATTTTTATTAAGTATTAGTAATATGAATTAAAATAGTATTACTAGCAGTAGTGTTAGTAGTAGTGGCTGTACTTTATAGCCATATGTGTATACAATATATTCAAACTTTTTGGGCCAAATATTGCCGTGATTGCACAGCTCACGTCTGGTGTTAGTTCTTTTTTTATTGTGTCGCAGCATCACTGATTATGATGGGCTCTATTGTCTTTTGCCGCGCTGTGCTGTACCGCTCATATCTGGTGTTAGTTATTTTTTTTTTACACTTTTGTACAGTTGTGCTTACAAACGCTCTCTCCACAAATTAAACGCAAAATAAAAAGTTAAAGAATTTGACTAATAGCATTATTCCCACCGCCATTTTTTTTTGCCCTACAGATATTGTGAGAGTATTTGTGAATAATTTTGTCCATGATAATCTTGTAGTGAAAAATCTGATCAGCTTGCTAAAGTTTTTCTTGTGTTTATTAGGAATGCAGAAATTAAGTTATTTTTGACTTATACTGATAAAATAAATGTTTTGTTATATTATGGCCAAAATAAATGACTTTTAAATAAAGTGGATTCTTGGCTTTTTGTGTGACCTGTTCAAATCTTAATCACATCATGGTGCTAATACATGATGTTTTCTGGCTAATCTTTTAGATCCATTTGCACTCTGAGGTGAGCTGTGAAATGTGATGCTTTTTAGTATTTAATCCCTTTCATTAGGAACTACTTTAGTGTCGCCATTGTGTGTTTTATTGGTGCCTTTACTGTGACAGTTTTGAAGCCTATCAAAAACATTTTAGACATTTGACATGCCTAGCCATGAAGTGCAGGAGTACAGTGAGATGATGAATGTGGTGTAGTACCTGAAGTGGGCAGAGATCTGCTCAGAACACAGGTGGAGAGAGAAGCGGACTGACACCAGGGCTCCGGCTCAGCCAGGAATACTGTCATTAACATTAATGAAAGAAACACTCATCAATATAATCCTTGACCAACACAAATATTTCATAAGCCAAAGCAAGCAAGACACGGAAGAAAATTCTTTACATATCAGTTACATTTTTTTTTCTAAAACTTCTGATAAAGTTGAACCTGTTAACCCCCTTTTAGAGCATAGATTTTTACCTTAAATGGTTGTAATTCATGAATGCTTAGGAATACAGATAAAGACACTCAGCATATTAAGTGGAAGCAGCTTGCAAAAATAAAAGTTTAAGATAACATTTTGGACCCTAAAATTGCTAGAAAAACAAAGCCATTTGTCTAACCAAGTTGTGTGTTCCAAATTTGTAGTTGATATTACAAAAATGTAAGGTTTTAATGTAGCTTTAAATGTTAACACAATGTCCGATTTCAAAACGGTATTCATAGGATGATTTTTGAGTGTTTAAAGTACCCCTGTTATGCTTTTTCAAATATAACATTTAGATTACATTTAGTGTTTAATATAGCTGTTTATTTAAATATTGTTATATTGTTTAAATTGTTTATTGTTTAAACAATTTAAGCTATATTGTTTAAAATTATTGTTTCTTAAAATAAAGAATCGGATCTAAACAATTCCAGTGGCACTTGCTGTTACACACCTATGTGACAATGTAACACATTTGCATAATGCCAGTGAACAACAACCAACACTGTACACTGTAGTTGTAGCTGAGGCCTGGAAAAGTTTGGTTTTTTGTTGATGTAGAGAAGATGGTAATTTTAGCTTCAAAAGGACTAATTGATATGGAGGCGCTGGAATTGATATGGAAAGACCAATGCCATTGTTACGGTATCTCAATATGTGCTGAAGAAGTTCCAGAGCTGAAATTCAGATATGGTAATAGGTGATTTGTTTCTTGCACGTGTTGTAAGTGGTCGACCAATTACAACAGACTGGGCCATCTGACCAATCAGAGCAGAGTAGACCAATCACAACAGACTGGGCCATCTGACTAATCAGAGAAGATCAGAGGGTTACTTCAGCGATTAGCATATGGCTTTGTATCAGTAGAAACCCTGGAGTATATTCAAATGATTGTAAAAGCATTCTGGGAATTGTTGTCTTTCATCCCCATGAGACAAAAATACATTTTCCTGTCCTTCTCAGTCTAGAAGGCACCAAATTAAAAAATAATTTCACATTTCTACTACATTAATGACCCAGTTTAAATACAGATTTATCTTCCCAGCGCTGAAGTACTCCTTTAAGCTCTTGGAAAGAAGGGGTTTATAGAGATTGAATCTTCGAACTAACAGTTTTTAGGCTCTGCGTTTTTAGACACCATCTAAGTTGATGCTGCAATATATATTATGAGAAAAAAATTTTTTTGTTGAAATTTTATGCATGTAAACCTTCTAAGACAACTTCTTAGTTAAATTAGGAACATTTAAAAAATAGCAAAATAGGGGCATTTAAGTTTTCAAATGATACCTAATTTATGATCATTACTAAAATATGTGGTGGTAAAAAAGCCAACAAAAAAGTGTGCCAAGTATTCTGCTATAGAGATTCTTACAGTTAAAGGGATAGTTTCCCTTTAACTGTAAGATAATTCTGTCATCATTTACTCACCCTCATGTTGTTCCAGCATGTATGAGTTTCTTTCTTCTGCTGAACACAAAAGAAGATATTTAGAAGAATTTTGTAACCAAGCACATAGAACAATTATTCACTACCATAGTATTTTCCCCCTACTATGGTAGTCAATGGTTGTTCTATCTGCTTGGTTGCAAACATTCTTCAAAACATCTTCTTAGATATTTTGACAGAAGACATAAACTCATACAGGTTTGGAACAAATTAAGGGTAAGTAAATGATGACAAATTTTTTATTTTTGGGTGAACGTTAATAATGTAATCGTGCAAACCACAAATAACATTTTGCCACATAAACTTACTCAGCAATGTTAAGTTATTTAAAACTACAAATGTAACTTTCCATAATGAAAGCTTTACCTTCTGAGTTGTGTGCTTCAAAGTTGGTCTCAAAAGGTGGGCCGAAAAACGATGCTGTGTTTTCTCTTTTTATGTAAGACAGAAGAAAAACAACAAGTTCAAAACATACCCTCACCCAGTGAAATCTAGAAATGTGAATAATATTTACTAATATTACTTAGTAAATATTAATATTACTTAGTATTGTTACTAATATTATATAATTCAATAGTGAACAGAACCACAAAGTTCCATAAGGGTTTATGATGGCACACTAACCTGGGCGGGTCTGAACAAGGCCCTGGGGTTGTCGTGGGTGTTGGAGTAGATCGTCTTGGTCTGGCAATCTCCTCACCTGGAATATGCAAAAAATAATATTTAAAAATGACTACTATGATCGACAAACTAGAGTGATATGACAATACAAGTCAAGTCGATATTTCCAAATTAACACTCACTTGACAGGTTTCGTTTCATCTGGCACTGAAACAAAGGTCACAGAAAAAGATAATGGCAATAACAAAGACATTTAAGGACCACAAACACTATACAACATTTATATTACTGGTAAGCGACATGAGGGGATAGAAACTCATTTACTTTGATATCCACACATGCATTTGGTAACAAAAGGTAATTGCGACTTTTCATCTCACAATTATTTTTTCACAGAATTCGAAGTTATAAAGTCAGAATTGTGAGATACACCGATCAGGCATAACATTATGACCTAATATTGTGTTTGTCCCCCTTTTGCTGCCAAAACAGCCCTGACCCTTCGAGGCATGGACTCCACTAGACCCCTAAAGGTTTGCTTTGGTATCTGGCACCAAGATATTAACAGGAGATCCTTTAAGTCCTGTAAGTTGTCCTGTAACTTGTTTGTTCAGCACATCTCAGACACTTGATTGGACTGAGATCTAGGGAAATTTGGGGCCAAGTCAATACCTTAAACTCGTTGTGCTCCTCAAACCATTCCTGACTGTGGCAGGCGCATTATCCTGCTGAATAAACCATGGGAATACCATTTCCATGAAAGGGTGTACATGGTTTGCAACCGTCCTTAGATAGGAGGTATGTCATAGTGCATCCTGGTGTCATGTGTTCCCCAGGTAAGCAACGCACATGCAACTGGCCATCCATGTGATGTAAAAGAAAACCTGATTCATTAGACCACCTTCTTCCATTGTTTCATGGTCCAGTTCTAATGCTCACATGCCCTGTTGGTGCTCAGAGTTTTGTTGTAGTTTATATTACACAATTCAGAAGTGTGAGAAATTGTAAGGAAAAAAGTCTCAATTGTGAGATAAAAACTCTCATTATCATAATTTAATTATATATAATATGACCAAAATTGAAATGACCAAATGAAAGAGACAAAACAATAGAACTAATATTAGAAAACTATAGTAAATTCTGATTAGATGAGCCACAGTCAAAAGTGAAAATATATGCATAACTGTGACCAGTAACAACATACTATTTTTAGCAAATGCTTAAGGAAAAATCTCTACTCATTGACACATTTCTACCACTGCACTGAATATACTGTCAAATCATGAGCGATAACATGTATTATTTGGCACCTGGATACTGTTTTCCATTAGTTCCATTTATCAAAACTAACAACGCTTCTATGACACAACCGATGAGCGTCCAACATCTTTAGCTAATGGAGTCTAGGTGCCAACACTGAACTCCATCTGAAATTCATGCATGCTGAAGCTGCAGATGATATCAAGAATCTAATCATTTACTCATATTGATCCATGAGGGTATCAAGCTGTCAGTACAGCAGTAACACAACATGAAGCATCCTCACAATGAAATGTTCAGTGTAACACAAAGCTTCTATTGCGCATGCAGTAGCAACATCAGACCTCTATATATTTATGTATTATATTTACAAGAACCATACTTACTGGACTTCGTCTCTGAGATCAGCAAAAAAGGAGAAAGAACAGACCTGGTCAGAGAGCGAGTGACAGATCAGTACTATTAACAAAAACAATATTTAGGAGAGGAAAACGTGTGATGGATCTTTCGTCACCCAGTGCACACAGACCAAACCAACAACACATGAAACAACATGCTCTCTAGTAATTAAGTTTAGTTAGCAAAATTGCTACTAATTGTATGTGATATGAAAAAGTTAAATAAAAAATGAGAGGAGCAAGAAGCACACTTCTGCATTATACATGACACATAAATGCATTATAAATGTACAACATGTTACTAGCAACATTATGTTTATGAGTTTATATAACTTGAATATTGCATCTGCGTATTGCAAGTTGCTTTGTATAAAAGGATCTGAAAAATTCATGAATGTAAATATACATAAAGCCAGTCATTCACATAAATGACATAATTTCAATAAAAAATATGAAAATGTTTATTTAAACAGTTCTAGGGATGCAGCAATATTAAAATTCTGAATGATACTGAATGTTAAATAAGGATATGCTATGTTACGGACAACAAATATATTATTACAATATACAAATTCTATATTATTTTGTCTAAAGAACAAAAATAAATGTTTTGAAATAGTATGAGTATACAAGTCAACAAACAATGTGAAATAATAATAAAATGTAATATAATACTGTTCAAAAATCAAATTGGGGTCAGTACAATTTTTTTGTGAAGAAATGAATACTTTCATTCAGCAAGGATGCATTACATTGATCAGTAACAGTAAAGGAATTTATAATGTTACAAAATGTTTCTATTTTAATGCTGTTCTTTTGATCTTTCTATAACTCAAAGAAAACATATGTATCATGGTTTCCACAAAAATATTAAAATAACTGTTTTCAATAGTAATAATAGTAATACATGTTTTTTTTCACCATCAAATCATCTTAGAATGATTCCTGAGGATCACTTTGGGGTATAATATGTCACAGTTTACTTTATTTTGCTATTGTTGCTTACATTAAAGTTGTCATGAACATGAACTTTTTAATTTTTTTCATGTTGTTGTCTGAGGTCAATTAATAACATTTGTGTTGTTTTTAAATTAAAAAACATCATAATGAATAAACAATCTATTTTCTACACTGGTTTTGACAATTAACTTTTATATATCAAAGGAAGGGAAAGTTGAATTTCTCAATTCATCACCACTAGAAAAAATTGCATTGGTGTCTAAATAATTTTTGGTTTGACTGTATGTTTAAAAAGTGTATGTTCATTTTGAGTTTTGCTTATGATTATATTAAACACTTATTAAATGATATATTAAAATAATTTTAAGTATTAAAAGTATTTAAGTATTTTAAGTATTACATGAAATAATAAAAAGTAGTGGAGATGAGCATGCACAAAAACCCAATATCGACAGACACCAATAAAAATAAATCTCTTCTAAGTCAAGGTTATTTATGCATTTCAGATTAATTTCAAGCATTGCTGATTATGGTTAAATTTAGCCGGATTGAACTTCCATGTTTCCAATATAGCACTTTAGATGGATTCATGTTTTGCCATCACGATCCTGAGAGCTAAGGTAAACTAAACTAAGGTAAAACATGGATGTGACAGGAGTGTAAAAACACTTGCTTACCGGACTCTTTCTCTGTGTGAGGAAACAGAAGAACAGAGGAGAAGAACATAGAGAAGAACAATATTAGAATGTGAATACTATTATGGGACATCAGCAGTGTACATCAAAACTTGGAGACAAACCAGAGGGGAAGGAGAGATGGCCAGTGTCCCCACTGAGGCCTTCAGCTCATCCATAGTAGATACTGTGCAGTGTCCACTGTTTGCAGTCAACGGCTTGATCTTGATCTTAAATTTCTTTCCATGCTCCTCCTCTCCCTCTCCCTCTCCCTCTGACTCACTGGAGGAGCAGAACGTCTTGACTTTTGGAGCTGGTGAGTCTTGTTAAGGAATTTCATTGTTTTTTACTATTATTTTTTACAAATTAAAGGTCAGAAAATATGAGAAATTATCAGTATGTATGTGAAGACTGAAAAGGATATTCCCCCCTTGTTCTCCAGGTTTAACGCTGTACCCTTCATCATCCACATCAGGAGAGTTCTGTTATTGTACAGACAAACACAAGGCATTACATTCAAACTAATATAAAACAGTATTAAAAATCAGCATTCAGAGAGATTTACTTACATATCGATCCCAGTCGATCTCACCGTAAAATCCATTAGGTGCACCATTTGCTTTTTTCTGGGAATAAAACATACGGGATGAGACATTTTTAGAATGATCACAATGAAATATTAATTCATAACACTACACAAAGTACGTTTATAGACTATTTATTCACTTTCATAGATTATGTTGTACTCACAGATTTTTCTTTGTCTGGTGATCCACTGAAAAGATAAAAGCAATTGTTCAGAGTATCAGATTTCAGATATAAGACTGAATGATAAGTATATACAATTAACTTCAGATTTAGCAAATGTATTGGTTATATAGATAATATAATGTGGCCCTATACAATTGTTACTATGCTCAGACCCAGCTTCAGATGGATCTGGCTATTGCATAAAAAAATAGAACAAACTAGCATGTCTGTATTTTGTTGTATTGTGAGTATTTGCAGTGTGTTTCTGTGTGTTGTTGCGTTTGTGAGTATTTACAGCATTTCTGTATTTGGTTGCTTGTGAGTCTTTGCAGTGTGTTTTTTTGTATTTGGTTGCGTTGTGAGTATTTGCAGCATGTTTCTGTGTTTGGTTGTGTTGTGAGTATTTGCAGTGTGTTTCTGTATTCGGTTGTGTTGTGAGTATTTGCAGTGTGTTTCTGTGTTTGGTTGTGTTGTGAGCATTTGCAGCGTGTTTCTGTGTTTGGTTGTGTTGTGAGCATTTGCAGCGTGTTTCTGTGTTTGGTTGTGTTGTGAGCATTTGCAGCGTGTTTATGTGTTTGGTTGTGTTGTGAGCATTTGCAGCGTGTTTATGTGTTTGGTTGTGTTGTGAGTATTTGCAGTATGTTTCTGTGTTTGGTTGTGTTGTGAGTATTTGCAGTGTGTTTCTGTTTTGTTGCATTGTGAGTATTTGCAGGAGGTTTCTTTATTTGGTTGCGTTGTGAGTATTTGCAGTGTGTTTCTGTGTTTGGTTGCGTTTGTGAGTATTTGCAGCGTGTTTCTGTGTTTGGTTGTGTTGTGAGTATTTGCAGCATTTTTCTGTGTTTGGTTGCGTTGTGAGTATTTGCAGTGTGTTTCTGTATTTGGTTGTGTTGTGAGTATTTGCAGTGTGTTTCTGTGTTTGGTTGTGTTGTGAGTATTTGCAGCATTTTTCTGTGTTTGGTTGCGTTGTGAGTATTTGCAGTGTGTTTCTGTATTTGGTTGTGTTGTGAGTATTTGCAGTGTGTTTCTGTGTTTTGTTGCGTTGTGAGTATTTGCAGTGTGTTTCTGTGTTTGGTTGCGTTGTGAGTATTTGCAGTGTGTTTCTGTGTTTGGTTGCGTTGTGAGTATTTGCAGTGTGTTTCTGTGTTTGGTTGCATTGTGAGTATTTGCAGTGTGTTTCTGTATTCGGTTGCATTGTGAGTATTTGCAGTGTGTTTCTGTGTTTGGTTGTATTGTGAGTATTTGCAGTGTGTTTCTGTGTTTGGTTGCATTGTGAGTATTTGCAGTGTGTTTCTGTGTTTGGTTGTGTTGTGAGTATTTGCAGTGTGTTTCTGTATTCGGTTGCATTGTGAGTATTTGCAGTGTGTTTCTGTGTTTGGTTGTATTGTGAGTATTTGCAGTGTGTTTCTGTGTTTGGTTGCATTGTGAGTATTTGCAGCATGTTTCCGTGTGTGATTACGTTGTGAGTATTTGCAGTGCGTTTCTGTGTTTGGTTGCGCTGTGAGTATTTGCAGTGTGTTTCTGTGTTTGGTTGCAATGTTGAGTATTTGCAGTGTGTTTCTGTATTTGGTTGAGTTGTGAGTATTTGCAGTGTGTTTCTGTGTTTGGTTACGTTTGTGAGTATTTGCAGCATGTTTCTGTGTTTGGTTGTGTTGTGAGTATTTGCAGTGTGTTTCTGTGTTTGGTCACTTTGTAAGCATTTGCAGCAGATTTGTTGTCAAGATTTTTTTAATGTGCTGGTGTTTTTTCTATTTGCTTATGCTTCTTCCAGTTACAACTCGTTACAGCTAGTCTTGGCCACTAAATAATAATATATATATATAAATTGTTGTGTGGTAATGCAGATCCTGGAGTCAAAAAGTCTGAAAGAACCACTGCACTAAACAGCATGAAAACACACAAAACATTTGGTTGGCCTATTGTGCATGTTGGTCAAATGGTCTTTTCCTATCTAAAATAGAAATTCTTGGCCAAAATAAGCTTCAGATTGGAGCAGACTTCATGCCAATTGTAAAAGACTGGCTATGCTGCTAATATACATTTGACAAAATTACAGTGAGTCAAATCTTAGCAATGCATAATCATTGTAGAAAGCACAATTCACTCGAATCACAATAAACAAGGCTGTGCCAAGTTGGGTAGCTCTACACATGAGTGAGCAAATCAGAATATCCTGTAGAGATCTGTGCAGAGCTGATGTCCACGGTCAAATCATGTTCTTACTCACGTGGAGTCACTGTCCTTTTCTTTCTTCCGTATCCCGAAGGCCTTTCGGGTACGCTTCTTCAGTCCTGTTAAAAATCATGTTTATTGTCAGGAACCAAATAATACACAGTTTCTCGAGTGACAAGAAAAATAATCTCAGTCAATCTTGATGAAATGTATATCTATACTACTGTTCAAAAGTCTGGGGTCAGTAAGATTTATACATTTTGAAAGAAGTAATTTTTCAACAAGTATGCATTTATTTATTCAGTTAAACAATAATATGGTGCAATATTTTACATTTATACATTTTAAAGATTTTTTTCTATTTTAATATATTTTATTAAATAAAATAATAGTCTTCGGTGTCACATGATCCTTTAGAAATCATTCTAATGCTGACTTGGTGCTCAAGATTTATTTTTTTTTATGTTGAAAACAGTTGTGCTGCATAATATTTGTAATATAACTTACTGACCTCAAACTTTTGGATGGTAAAGTACCCATATCTGTATATAATTTTCTCTTTTTGTAAATTATAGTACTGCAATTTAATCTTTTTAATGTTGTGCATTAATACATATAGCTTCAAAGGACTCCAAGATAGGATAACAATCTAACAATGCTCTAAGATGTTTTGCTTATGTTTATTTAAAGGTATTCTATGTAACTTTTGGTGCCTTAAAAGTTAATAAACAAAACTGCATGGGTCTTGCAGAAAAACATTGTAGCCAGAACTACTTCTCTCTCTTTATGCCAAATTATTATATGTGTACCACCAATTTAATTTAATTTGATTACATTAATATTTTAGTTAACTTTTAACTGCTGTAAAAAGCACCTTATTTGTTTAAAGTGTTTGCAAACCATATGTTATTGCACTTTTGTTCATTTAGCAGCACTTTTGTATTCATTATTGAATTTTGCGCATACTGCGATTAATCACGATTAAACATTTTAATCGTTACCCAGCACTAGATGAAATGTATGCCTTTTTCCACTGACTTTCTATGATGTTCAAAGCGACTTTAAGGATACTGATTGGACGAAGGCAGCTGTAAGACTCTGAGATGGCAAACAGGAACATGGTTTGTGTGACATTAGCAATATAGTATTAGTTGTTTGATAACATAGTCAAGCAAAAGGCTTCAGATTAATTACTGTTATGTGTCTGACAATGAAGAGAGTAATACATAAAACGCATTACCATTCTGATACATTAACCTCTATATGAACCTGTATAATTCCCTCTTCCACTT
Organism: Pseudorasbora parva; assembly: GCF_024679245.1. Classification (NCBI taxonomy): domain Eukaryota; kingdom Metazoa; phylum Chordata; class Actinopteri; order Cypriniformes; family Gobionidae; genus Pseudorasbora; species Pseudorasbora parva. The sequence goes on from NC_090180.1 coordinate 17,612,475, forward strand.
ATTCTCAATCAGTTATTGGTTCAAACATATATGGCTGAATTAAACCAGTATTTTCATTTGCAATTGTGCAGCTTTTACTACAGTAAAGTTGAGCGAGTGGGTCTCTGACGGATGTGAGTGAGTGGAGGCGGATACTAATTTGCATATTCGTTGATGCGTATACTAAATGAAGCAAGTAGTTACATTCAAGCCATTTTCATGAATAATTTTTTACAGGAAAAAACAAAACATTTAAAATATAATATTTTGGTGATCAAAAACTATTGTTAAGGGATAAAATGATTGACTACAAAGGGACTTTAAGGAAACTTTCCATTTTATCATTTTGGAAACATTTTTACAAATAAATAATAAATAAATAACGTTTTGAGAACATTTTTAAAGACAGATAACTTTGAACAAACATTCTATTAACATTATTGTAGGAATATTTGTTCATAACTTTGAGGGAACATTGGCAGAATGTTAGCCAAAGTTCTGAGAATGTTCCTGTTAGCTGAGTTTGGATAAGAGATTTTGCTAAAAACATAAGTACAAAAGTATGAATATTTGCAATTTAATTTATTTTTTTATGAAGTACAATGTCAAGCTGCTACCACTGTTTGTTATCAACTACCCAAACACAAAGCATAAATGCAGTGGTAAGTAAAATGTGGAGAGTTAAATTCACTGACATCTGAAAAACAAATACTCTGAATACAGTCACCAGGGGAGTGACATTTTAAATACATAAATATTTCAACATCTGCAACTAAAATGCAAAAATATTTTTCTCCAAGACCTCATTCTAAATGGACTGAATTAAATGATGAAACTTTTTTATTATTATTGCATCAAGGCAAATGACCCATGCAACTTTGTACTGGGATTCACAGTGCATGTTTGACCTGGATGACCAAATCTGAAATGAGGCCATGCAGTCATTTACTGGTGGAAGGGTGTCAGCAACAGCAATTATGCAAGATCTAATGCTTATTTTGCAATATTTTCTTTTTCTTAATGTGCCAGTTAACTTATACGAAGAAACAAGCGTGCCTAAGGACTGGCAGCATGGTCGATATTAACAGACAAAGCAACAGAATTTATAGCCTGAAGAACTTGGCACACGGGACACGCTTGAGGATCTTAGTGCAAAAGCTTCTAGTTGTGTGTTCACCCATCATGCCTCTAGTCTAGAAGACCTCTAGGGAAAAGTTGACATTTCCTCCTCCGCTTGGCTAAAATTGAAGCAATTAATTTGAGCTACTCCAAAACAAATACAAAGAGATGAAGCTTGGTAACTACTTTAACATTTGAATCCCACAATGCCATTAAATGAAGACAGGAATAGTTCACATTTACACACCCTTATGTCGTTCAGCGACCATATTCCTTTCTTTCTTCTGTAGAACTCAAAAGGAGAAATTTTGAGGAAAGTAGTGGTTGTTCTTTTTTATTTAATTTTATTTATTTTATTTACAATAATTGATTGCAATGATAATTTGGACTAACTTTTAAGCTTCAAAAATTATACATGTCTTCTGAACCATTCAATAGTCTCAATAGTCAAAGTGAAATTCAAGCTATTTGCTGATAATCCAGTGAGATGTTAAAGCCACAATATGTAATTTTTGCCGCTAGAGGTCGCTTATTCAAGACAAAGGCGTAGCTTGAGGACACCTTGATATTGCGGAATCATGGGAGTTGTTGTCTTCACATCTACAGCCAGTGGAAAAGAATCAGTTGGGACTCGGCCACTGGAGCAATTACTAATGTGAGAAAAACGTGACATGCGGTTTGACAGCAGTGGAGCTTTTATTATGCCTTGCTTGACTGCTTCCGCTTCTTTCAGTCATGCGTATGTGGGGTAACGCAGGGCTGTTTTATCATATTAGATACATTTGATTGTGTTAAAAGTTACTAGGGTTGGGTAAAAATATTGATTCATCAATGCATTGCAATTATTTGTTTCTCAATTCAATATCGGTTAATCAAATCCAATGAAACGATTCAGCCCACCGGCCAGTGGCGGCACTGTGGGCAACATTCGTGAGACCGTTCAGTTTTGTACAAGACACGCTTTACCAAAACCACAAGATGGCAGGCAGCAGCAGCACTCTGTTCAAGCCTGCACTGTCAACGTTAAAAGCCGACATTTGGGCTTATTCTGGAAAGCCAAAGGTTCTCTGATCAGCTGTTCAGTGTTATTTGTTAACAAAATAGCATTTTGTAATGTCATAATATCTATGGTTGCACTTTTTTATGAGTATGCACATTTTGTGCTTCTGTTTACTTTTCTTTTATAACTTGAATGTATAGGAAGAAAGAAATATAATTTCTACTACTTAGAGTTACAGTGAGAAAAATAAGTATTTGAACACCCTGCTATTTTGCAAGTTGTCCCACTTGGAAATCATGGAGGGGTCTGAAATTGTCATCGTAGGTGCATGTCCACTGTGAGACATAATCTAAATAAAAAAAATCCAGGAATCACAATGTATGATTTTTTTAAACAATTTATTTGCATGATACAGCTGCAAATAAGGATTGGAACACCTGAGAAAATCAATGTTAATATTTGGTACAGTAGCCTTTGTTTGCAATTACAGAGGTCAAACATTTCCTGTAGTTTTTCACCAGGTTTACACACACTGCAGGAGGGATTTTGGCCCACTCCTCCACGCAGATCTTCTCTAGATCAGTCAGGTTTCTGGCCTGTCATTGAGAAACACGGAGTTTGAGCTCCCTCCAAAGATTCTCTATTGGGTTTAGGTCTGACCACTCCTTGGTTATCCTGGTTGTGTGCTTCAGGTCATTGTCATGTTGGAAAACCCAGCCTCGACCAATCTAAAATGCTCTAACTGAGGGAAGGACGTTGTTCCCAAAATCTCGCAATACATGGCCCTGTTCATTCTCTTCTTAATACAGTGCAGTCGCCCTGTCCCATGTGCAGAAAAACACCCCTAAAGCATGATGCTACCACTCCCATGCTTCACAGTAGGGATGGTGTTCTTGGGATGGTACTCATCGTTCTTCTTCCTCCAAAAATGTTTAGTGGAATTATGACCAAAAAGTTCCATTTTGGTGTCATCTGACCACATGGCTTTCTCCCATGACTCCTCTGGATCATCCAGATGGTCATTAGCAAACTTAAGACGGGCCAGCACATGTGCTGGTTTAAGCAGGGGAACCTTCCGTGCCATGCATGATTTCAAACCAACTGTGGTCCCAGCTCTTTTCAGGTCATTGACCAGCTCCTCCCGTGTAGTTCCGGGCTGATTTCTCACCTTTCTTAGGTTCATCAGACCCCACGAGGTGAGATCTTGCATGGAGCTCTAGTCCGAGGGAGATCGACAGTCATGTTTAGCTTCTTCCATTTTCTAAGGATTGCTCCAACAGTGGACCTTTTTTCACCAAGCTGCTTGGCAATTTCCCCGTAGTCCTTTCCAGCCTTGTGGAGGTGTACAATTTTGTCTCTAATGTCTTTGGACAGCTCTTTGGTCTTGGCCATGTAAGTAGTTGGATTTTTACTGATTGTATGGGGTGGACAGGTGTCTTTATGGGGTGTGGTTTATGAGGACATGATTTGGTTTATAGACTATTGTATGCGACTAGACCTTAGCAGTAGCAAGCAAAACAGTTTTGCACATCAGACTATTGTTATACATAGAACAACAATGCAGTAGTGCATTTGAATGACGAAGCACGCTTTGTGAGAACATCCCCTAGGTTTATGTTTGGGGTGGTTCAATAAACAAACTGACACCTATATTGGTCAGCTAAACAAATGTATTTAAACACACACCATAGATCGCATGCTCCATTGATAAATTAACTATATATGATAGTGTTGTTTACTGATGTTTACTTACGCGACGATAGCCAACAACACAGACATTTGAAGCCGCTTTACTCACCGCCTGCTTCCAAAGCAGGACTGTTAACTTTTATCGTTGGGACCGCTCCATCAAAAACACCCTTCTATGGTTACATTGATTTGGTGAACTCCTGTGACAGCAGTGAGATCAGCGTTTATAGGCGTGCATTTGCTCTCTCTCTCTGGTCGCTTGTTTAGGATGGAAATCTATGGAAGCCCGTTTCCGCCACAGTTGAGTAAAAACATATGATTCTTTAAGCCAAAATAATGAGAAACTTTCTCGAAATAATGACTTAACATCTCGAAATAATGAGAAAGTTTCTCGAAATATTGACTTAACATCTCGAAATAATGAGAAACTGTCATTATTACGACGTATTATGCGCTTGGGTCACGCTATAGGACGCCGGTGTTGCTGATGCTGATTCATGCAAATGAAATTAGGATTTACTAAATCAAAATTATAACATGCTGCTCATTAATCTGCCGCGACCCAACACAGGATGTATTGTGAACACATTAAGGAGTATTTTAACTGTGAGATGTTAAGTCAATATTTAGAGAAAGTTTCTCATTATTACGAGATGCTAAGTCAATATTTCGACAAAGTTTTGTGGCGGAAACGGGCTTCCATAGGAATCCAAGTCTTTAACATTGTAAAGAGCTCAGTATGCATGAAACAGCATTTAACCCCCCCGCCCCCCGCCCCCTCCCTTTAAAAAATGATATATTGTGATTTCTGGATTTTTTTTAAAGATTATGTCTCTCACAGTGGACATGCATATACGATGACAATTTCAGACCCCTCCATGATTTCCAAGTGGGAGAACTTACAAAATAGCAGGGTGTTCAAATACTTATTTTCCTCACTGTATGCGTTTTAGTTTAGAGGTGTTAATAAAGTACCTCTTTGTTACAGTTGTAGTTTGTATTCAACACATGTACAATATTGCACAGTTTGTTCTGCTAAATAAACCATGACAGGATGATATCATTGATAGGCAACGGGCGGACGCGGCCAGTATCCTGCTTAAAAATGCTTATTTCTCTGGATTTAAACATTCTTGGAAACATTTGGGATAATGTAAGTACACAATTCATCTTAATATAAAACATTGTTCTAGTGGTTTTTGGATATTTTAATCCAGAAATCTTACATATTGTGCCTTTAACTCAAGAACCACTGTGACAACTGAGTCAATAAAATTTAATCTGTCCAATCTGTAAACAAATAATTAAATATTTCTAACCAGCAAGCACCTGCTGGCAATGATCCCGAGGTGAATGGTTTGGCTCACAACATGTTCATCTCAAACAAACCAAATCAGAGAAAATAATATATATATATCAGTCAGTATTTTTTTTATGTTTTGTCTCTTATGCTCTGAAAGGCTGCCTTTATTTAATAAAAAATACAGTAGAATTCTGAAATATAATTACAATTTAAATTTCTATTTGAATATATTTTAAAATGACATTTATTCCTGTGATCAAAGCTGTATTTTTAGCATCATTACTCCATTCAGAGTCACATAATCCTTCAGAAATCATTCTAACATTATCAATGTTGAACAGTTGTGCTGCTTAATATTTTTTGTGGAAACCATGACACTTTTCCCCCCTTTGTTAAGAATTTTTGATGAATAGAAAGTTCAGAAGTACAGAATTTTTTTTTGTTTTTTCTGTAATAATATAATAGTTTTTACTTTTGATCAATTTAATGCATCATTGATTCATAAAAGCATAACTGCTTTAAAAAAAATACTGACCCTAAATAAAAGTAAATGGTGTATATTGTGCTTTTGTGGTGCTTTTGTGTTCTTTCTGAAGTTTGAAAGCTTCAGTCCCCATTCTTTGTAACTGTATGGGAAAGAATGACCTGCCATTCTTCAAAATTCCCTTTTGTGTTTACCCAGAAGAAAGAAAATCATACAGGTTTGGAACTACATAATGACTATCAAGAGTTTATATTTTTTTGATGAACTATCCCTTTAAAATTAGGAAATAAATCATGACCTATAGGACCGTGAGGGTGGGACTGTAGACCACAGAGCAAAGACACACAAACATCCTGATGGCAATTTTTTATATGGGAGCTACATATTCTTGTGCACTGGACCACATGTGTAAGCCTGGCTCCTAAAATGTAACCTAAATTTAAATTTGCCATAATGATGTCTGTGTGTGTCACGGTGCAAATACACATGCTCACTGGCCATACAACGTGAGACACATAATCCTTCACCTCCTTCAAGGAGACAGGCACCAAAGCAAGCATGTGCTGCATTTGGATGCCATGTACAGTCGGCTAGAGAATATTACCAAGCTAATAAATAATGTCAACAGACAGCAATGAATTTAAGGGCCCAAAGTGGATTTTTACCTTGCATCATGGTTGCAGCACTTCATTCCTCGGTTTCACGCAAGCAAACAAACTGACATGAGATATAGCAGTGATCCGGTAACCGGTCGTTAAAGGAAAGGCTCATACTGCCCAGCCCCTCACGTCTTCGTCTCTCGGATTTCCCGGTAACCGGTGGGTTAGGCCCCGGGCACCGCCGCATCAGCAGCATCCACGCACGCCATCATCACAGAGGGGATGCTGAGGACAGCCGATGAACGGAGAACGAGAGTGTGGGAGGGTCGCGTAATTACGAACCGTACTATGGCGGAGGCTTTACTCGTGAATATTAATAAGGTCATGACGACGTAGCTTGGCAACCTGCCTGGAACGTCCTGTCACGTAACTCATTAATATTCATGAGCAAAACCTTACAATTCGTTGGTTCGTACATTTAATAGCGTTCTACGCCAGTCTGTTAGCAAATCAGTTAGGCCTGCGTCACGTTGCGTAATTAATATTCATGACCTAAGCCAAGCCGTAGTAGGACTCGTAGTCTCGTACATTCACAGGAGGAATAATAAGGGGGCAAACGGACTCAAGAGCAGGAAAGGACTGTCTGTCTGATCCTTGGCCTGATCCCGAGAACGATATACATACGATAGAGCGCCGCCTGCTGGTGGAACAAAAGTCTGAGGCCACTAGGCTGCCTACTATTTACTAAATACTTGCGCATTTTCCCTATTTAATAGATTCACATGAAAAGTATTCATTATCAATGGCTTTGACAGTCTCCGCTTAAAGGGATAGGGATAGAAGGAGAAGTTCACTTCTTTTTCTTTTCCGTGTTTCATGTACAACTCTTATTATTTCACTATGGCAAGGTTATTTACATTTTTCATTCTAGGGCACCTTTAACGTTGTTTCAAACCTGTATGAGTTTCTTCTGTTGAACACAAAAATATATATATTTTGAAGAATGTAGGTAATTAAAACAGTTGACGGTAGCAGTTTAAACTGAATTGAAATTATTATGAATTCGTAGTAGGAAAAAAAAACCCTCAAACGTCACCGTCAACATTCTTCAAAATATCTTATTTTGTGTTAAACAGAAGAAGGAAACTCATACAGGTTTGGAAACAACTTGAGGGTGAGTATAGTGATGACAAAATTCTTTGGGTGAGGATAACTTTAACAGACTCACAACCGCGAGGATGGTTCTGATCTCAGTAGAAAATTCTACAGACACAGTTTAAACTTATTCCCAGACTAAAATGCGTGTTTGAGCTGTTTTAACTGAAAGCAACTGGCACTGACATATCTTAAAATATGTTTTTTTTTTCTAAGGCATATTTATAAAAGATACTTTAATGTACTAATTGAAATAAGGGCAAATACTGGCTTAATCTAAACCCTGTCTGTGAAACAAAGTCAAAAAGTCACAATCTTTTTAGAATGTTAAAAAAATATTAGCATAGGCTATATGGGCTGATACGGCTGATATATCAGCCGTGAAAGGGCCCGTTTTTCATGTCATGTCGTTTTCCTTGTTTGTACCTTTTATAGCTACTCCCAGCGTCTTAATTGAATATTCTTCGTCTTTGTGCATGCTGACCAGCAAACATAACAAATATAGTGAATAGAGATTGATCTGTGAAAATTAAAGTTAATACAACAACACGCATCAATAAATCTGTTTTGCTGGTACTGTAGTGTACAATACTGTATAAAGCCACTAGGGGTCAGCAAGCCAACACAGATTTTCAGACGGTAAAAAGAGACGGCAAAAGGCCACTGAAATCTTTAAATCTTGTCAACAACTACTGGAATCTCTCGTCTGAGATGTTCTGAAAACAAGTAGGTCATGAGTCATAACTCATTTGACAGTAATTACACCAACAACTCAGGTTGGGTTAACAGGCTAGTAAACATAGACACACACTACTCGCATATTGCAGAGAATAATAAAGTCCCACGTTTGATATACAGTCGTCTATGTATTGTAAACCCCACCTTTAAAAAATAAACAATGACATTTAATTCTACATAAAACATTTAAATGTAATAAAACATACACAATAAAATAAATAAATGATAGTTTCATAAATATTAACAGTGCTAGGCAGTGGGTAGATTACTTACAAATTGGTAGTCCATTATTATACATACAAATTACATTATAAAAATGTAAGTGAGTAATCTATTAATTTAGATTACATTACACATTTTAGGTAATATAATCGGACTACTTTTGATTACTTTTGACCTAAAATATTGTTTTGAATGTACCTTTTATGTAATCTTGTACCATAATGATAAACACAAAGCGAAAGAATAATCATTAAAACTTTTTTTTTTCAAAAACTGTTAAAATCTATTAAACATTGCATTATGGGTTTCCCTAACTAGGTTGTAGTAACCCTAACTACATTTATGGAAGTTAATACTTTAAAAAGTTAAATTATAACAAATAAATATTTTTTTTAATGAAAACAATAAAAACATTTTTTTGGCTGCGCAGACTGTGTAGTTGCCTATTGGCCGTTTCCATAAAACTTTTGAGAAATGATTTAATAAAAAAAATTATACCAAAGAAAGTGGCAATTACTGCCATTTAGTGAATATTAAGTAATCATATAATAAATAAAAAAGTAATTATATTCTGATTACAACAAGTATTTAAAAAAGTAATAGCTAGAATCTAACTACAAGTATTTAATTTTTGGAATCTGATTACATAGAATGTAATGTTTAATAGGCTAGATAAAATTGTTAGTGGCAGAACATAATAAGCTTTTATTATGGATGTTTGTTTAGCAGTTTAGCACAGTCTAAATGTGTAAGACATCATTTATTTACTGTTTAACGTTTGTGTTTGTGGTGCTGTGTGAGAGTGAAGATTAGATGTGATCATCAGATTACCTTCCAAGAGACTGATATTCTAGAATAATTTCTTAAACTTCCGATGTATTTCAGGCTACTTGCACACGCGCGCGCACACACACACACAGATCTGATCTCACCATCATCGAGTCTGTTTACATGTAGAAACAGAAAAGGCTGAGACAGACTACTACTAGAAGAAACTGACCTGTAAAACATTTTATAGGCACTTGTGTAAAAATGCCAGGAAGTCAGTAAGGTTTCAAATAATTAACTAAATCAAATCAATATTTGGTGTGTCCACCCTTTGCGTTTGTTTTTTTGTTTGTATACTGCAGTACAATTATTACAATTACAATTATTACAATTATTATACAATTAAATTAAGAAATACATTAAATCAGCAATAGATGTTTGTAAAAAAGTTTTAATACAAAAATATTAATAAATCATTAATTAATACATTTTTTTTTTAAAGTATTTGTTTAATTAAAGGTGCCCTAGAATGAATTTTTTTTTATTAAAGGTGGGGTAAGTGCTATCTGGTAACTGTTGTTGATATTTGAAATCACCAAAACAAACACGCCCCTACCCCCAAAAAGGGTCTCGGCCCTATATTGATAGCTCCGCCCCACACATACGTAACCCAGGCAACGCCTATGGCAGAATCTGTGTTACTAATCCAGGTTGAATATTCAATGAAAAAGTCACCCCTTCCATCACAAAAACACAAACCATTCTCATGAACAACTCGATAGAACACCAGCCGACAGTCCAGCTAACGACATATTACAATTATGAACGGATGGGTTATATAGATGAAAAGAGGAAACAAACATATTAGGAGTATAGTATCTTACTTGTCTGACACATTTTGTGAGCTGATGCTTGAAGCACACAGTGAGGAGATTTAGATGCTCCATACGGTGTGGAAATGAACGGGTCTTTATCAAATGGATAAACAAGCGAACGTGACACACCAGCATATTCAAGCAAAAGATTGGACATGTTTGGATAAAACACCGGTTGTGTTCTTTTCACTGGAAAGCTCTTTCTGGGGGGGTTAAATGACTGGAAAATGACTGGGTTTAAATGTGGCAACCGCACGAACGCGAGCTCTTTCTGGCGCAAGGATGATCTGAAAACACCAATAAACAAGTAAGCAATCTCCATTTTATCAATCTCCATTTGAGATGTTTTGCTTACAGTGTCATTCAGTCGGTCTGTGTTCTGTCAGCGTCAGGACGGTCAGGACTCACGAGCCGCTTTACTGAACTGCTGTGAGCTGTGAGCGGCTGAAATAAGCCAATCAGAGCAGAGCAGTGGAGTTCAGCAAGGATTTATTATGGAAGCAAAAAAGACTTAATAATTCACGCAAAAAACACAATGCAAATGTGTAGCCAATTTCACATGCATGAAAACAAATTTAAATGCACAAAAAACTATTCACTTGCGCAAAATAAAATTATATATTCATAAAATACATTTCACAAATGCAAAACAAAATTGGTAGATTTACAGCTGTGCACAAAAACTTTCAAATGTTTAAAATTTACAAGTTTGTCCTTGAATGTGAATGTGCAAAATGCCATTCGGATATAAATCGTCTTGGATTTGTGTGTATGTAATTTTGAGACTTTCCTGGCAGCGCTCTCCTCCCACCCCGATCAGTTGTATTCTTTAGCCAGATTTAGGCTGCTCAATCGGCCAATCGAAATCACGTGAGGGTGGGCTTACTCATATGGGTTTACCTGTTGTTACATCATCAGCTTTCGACCACAGTTCGTCATGGGGCTACGCAGAGGTATTCAATTTGATCTGTTAATTTCTGCTTAATGAAACTATGAAGTTAGAGATCAGTTGTAGGTAGAGATAGTAAATATTAACAGTTTTGTGATGAAGATATTTTGCAATTTGCAACAGTATACAGTGTTAAATTATTACACACTTATTGTTCCCCTGTATGTTTTAGGATTACACACCTTTGTCACTTTACACACCATAATCGTCTATTTATATACACCATCTCTCATCATTTAACCATTGTTGTGCTTTCTGTAGAGTTTATGAATCTAAAATCCTAACATTGAATGGTATGCACATGAATAATTTGTTACTAAGTAAACATAATCAGTCCCTCAAGGATTTCGCGGGCCTTTTTTGTGATTGTTTTTCGGCTTTTGTTTTTCTAGGTTAAAACGGCAAAGGTAGATAAATTTTTACGTAAAGTGCTCATATTATAGCCTAACACCCTAGATCCACATGAAGATATTTGGTCTGGAAACTCACCATTGACAGGGCTCAATCTGAGGGGCGGGATAAACGGTTGTCTTTCAAACTCCCTCTGCACGCGATAGAATAGCGCTACAACCAACCAGAGCAACGAAGGTGAAGCAGAGCTAGTTGACAGATTAAACATTCACCGTATCCGGTCGGCTAAACTCCGAACACATCTTCCCTTCTTAAGAATGACAGTGCCGTTCTTTGTTCTTTTCTCAGAGAAAAGCTTGACTCCTCCAGAGTCGCGGTCAAAGCTGATTCGATAGACCGCCATTCGCCAGTTTCTGTGTTTACTAGAAGCACACAAGTGCAACTCGGCCGTCATTATGTTAAGCCCCGCCCATCGACTCTATACACGATGTGATTGGCCCGGCAAGAGTTTGCTGTTTACAGCTTAGAAGTGTATTGAGAGACGACACTCGTGGCAGATTAGATTTGCTGCCGCTAGGGTGGGTCTAGATTTCTAGGCTACTCATATTATGCTTTTTTTTTTCCTTTTCCTTGTTCTTTATTGTGTTATAATATCTTTTTTTGTTTATGTTATAGGTTTACAAAGTGAAAAAGCCCAAAGTGCACCCCAAAGAGACTTACCATGTCCCACGGAAAACACTGTTCACTATCTGCTCTATTGTAGTCCAGCCTTTACTTCAGAGACAAATGTACTCACTTTGTAACACACATTATAATGCACATGAATAGTTTTTGTGCATGTAAATTTGGTTTCATGCATGTGAAATTGGCTACACATGTGAAGAATGTTTGACGTTTGTGTTTGTGGTGCTGGGTGAGAGTGAAGATTAGATGTGATCAACAGATTACCTTCCAAAGAGACTGATATTTCCTACTAAAACACCACACAGCAAAATATATACATAACTGCCGTAAAAGCATTTATTTATTTTTATTTCGTTTTTTGGGGGTTGTTGAGACACCCATCCATATAATTGAATTCCGGTGTTCAAATCACTTCAATAGCCACAGGTGTAAAAAAAAAATCAAGCCCCAAGGCATGCAGACGCTTCTAAAAACATTTATTAAAGATTGGGTCGCTCTCAGGAACTCAGTGAATTCAATTCTTCATGGTATGGGTTTTCCATGGCTGAGCAGCTGCAAGCTTAACATCAAGTCCAATGCAAAGCGTTGCATGCAGTGGTGTAAAGCGGCGTGCCTCTGGACTCTAGAGCAGTGGAGACGTGTTCTCTGGAGTGATGAATCACGCTTCTCTGTCTGGCAATCCGATGGACGAGTCTGGGTTGCCAGTTGCTATGAGAATGGTACTTGCCTGACTGCATTGTGCCAAGTGATACATTTGGTGGAGGGGGGATTATGGTGTGGGGTTGTTTTTCAGGGTTTGGGCTTGGCCCCTTAGTGAAAGGAACTCTTAATGCTTCAGAATACCATGACATTGGTAGACAAGTTCATGCTCCCAACTTTGTGTTCCAACATGACTACGCACCAGTGCACAAAGCAAGGTCCAAGCTAGGTTCTCAGGAATTGTCTCCCTCTCTGTCAACAACATTGTTTTATTCCCCTTGAATGAATTCTGTGAAACCATGATCAGATATTCAACATGGCCCTCATCTTGAGTGCATGATAAACAATCCTGCTATCAGGAAATTTGCTCTTTTCTGTAAATGGAAAGTGATCAGACTGGTTTTCACCATGTAGAAGCTTGATTACTTCCTCCTCTGGAACTCAGGGCCCTAAGAAAATCCTCAAGTGGCCCACATGTATTGAGTTTCCACATGCGGCTCACTGGAACAACAAGCACTTTGACGTCAAACACTGCAAGGTTATGTGTGGCTTGTGTCCCAAGCTTTCATAGCTACCGACATGGCAGCGATGGAAAAAGTTAACCCAAGTGTCACGGGAGTTTGGGTAAAAAGTGACTACCCTAAATAGCATCATCCCCATATGCTCTGATAACTCTGAAAACCCCGTCCTCTTGTCTTTAAAAACAAAACAAAAACAAAATTGATTCAACCAACTACAAACAACACTATGTCAGAACATATATTTCAGTAAACTGCTTTATATTTACCAAACTAGATTTTTAGCTGTGCAAAACTTTCCCTCCACACTTTATTATCACAACTTAAATAAATGCATGGTTGCAAATTCCAATTAATGATTTAATTAAGTCTTTATGAGTTCTGGTGACACAATATGCAATCATTACATCAACTTTGTGTGTAATAATAAAAAAATAAAAAAATTGTAGTAGCTTTGCCTTTGTCTAGTAACTATAATGGTCTTGATAACTTAAAACAAATTGGGCAGTGGATTTCTAGTTCCCAGGATGGTTTACATAAGACTGGGTAAGGCCGGTTCACACCAAGGATGATAACTACAATGATACGATAAAGATATAGTTCTAAAAAGTTGTGAATTGTAACCGTCCACCGCTCACCCCTCCTTTTCATGCACATAGAGAAGCTACAGTGGCTGACACAGGACAACAATTTTGTCATCTGAGACAGAAGAGAGTAGCTCTCTGTAGAGCAGTTTCTCCATTAAGGTTTGTCCATAAGGGTTACTGTAGAAACATGTAGGTAGACTCGGTACAAAATGTGACTTCACTGTAACGGGACACACGGTGCGTGTAGATAGAAATGCCTCATTCTAAGGTAATAAAAACAAAACAGTTAATTATGTAAGGTCTTACTGTAAACATAGTTATGTATATTATATTGCATTTCTGTCAATAGATCCTTCTAAATATTCCACTGTTATGTTTGACATTTTAAAACGTTTCTGATGTGCTGAATTTTTTGGGGTTAGATGAGATTATTTACCACCACTCAGTAATGCTGAAATGATTTGGAACTAGTCATTTGTTTTTTGCTTTTTAAACAATTCACTACAAATGAAGTTCCTCTTAGTCAGTGTAGTTTGTTGGTTGAACATAATTTCATTAGAAGTTGTCATAACTAAAAAGCATTAATGCTATACCTGTTGCACTTGTTGCTGTTATTGAGCCAAAGCATTTGTTTTTTAGAGTGCATGATGCTAATGTGGTGTGTAAGGTTGCGGTATAGCTATGTGGTTGTTTAAAGTCTCTTTAATATTCTGGTGATTATATCCCTATAGACACAATTTAAGCATGAGGGGTTTGTTTCATTTGAATCAAATTTCTAGGGTGGAATCTATGAGATGCTTTATAACAACTTCAGATTCAATCAGTGCAAACACAGCGTTCGCTACACAAAGTTTAGAGTGCTGAAGCTGATCATCAACTTTACTGGTAAACTTTAGCATAAATGTTGATCAGTGAAACCAGTCTTGCTGAGCAAGATGCGCTTCAGTTGGTTCTAGGTGGTGGCAGATGTCACGTCTGCATGATCTCTACTCTGATATGTGGAGAATAAGTACTTTGTTTCATTCTGTTTTTAGTGTTTTATGTCGGTGTGATCAGCGGAAATAGCTAACCAGAGTATGAGCTGTGGTGGTTTAATTATTCCACACGTTTTCATGTATGTATTTAATAAATGCAATTACATTTAATAAATGAAATTAAAGATTAAATATTTTTATAATAATCTTTTAGTGTGCCATAATTGCAAGGGCAATATTTTGATAGATTTGTTCTAAAAAGTTTTTACAATACTGCCATATTTGAATTAACACATACATTAACAAAAATCCACATTTATTTCCAAAATGATATATTAATTTAGCTGTATTGCTAAAAGTACCACATTTTCCATAACAACAGAAAAATGTACCGGGATAACTTGGCTTTTCTTGACTCCCCTGCTTCACAGCAAAGTAATGATATGCTAAAGCCTGCCCCCGCATTAACGTGATTGGTTACAAGGTAGTTTGTGACGGAACAGCCGGATCTCACGAAAAATGCATATAAATAGTACGAGTGTGCAATGTCGTGGAATGTATACGCCAAAACTCCTTTTGGCGTGCATATGATACTCTGTTTTTCACGTGCATATGATACGCACTTTATGGCGTATTATACATACGAACCCCCCACCCCACTACCCTAAACCTACCCAAGAGAGCGTGTCATACGCCATAAAGAGCGTATCATATGCACGCGAAAAACAGCGTATCATATGCACGCCAAAAGGGAGTTTTGGCGTATACATTCCACGACATTGCACACTTTTACTATTTATACGCATTTATGTGTTTTTGAGACTGGTCTTTTCCAATTTTGGTGTCAGCCATTTTGAATTTTGTGTGCTATATTTTATAAATACATTACACTATGAAAATGTATCTTCAGCACCATGCCCTTACAGTACTCAAAATGTTTTGGGTCAGCGTTACCTTGTGGTCAAAAGTTATAACGAAACAATTTAACTTTTGATTACATTAACTTATTGTAAGGAAACAATGGTCCTAATAGATTCCTTGAGTCATGTCAAAAACATAGATTGGCCTACCAATGTTGCCATAGTTAGACAAAGTTCCTGTCTGCCATTTTGTTTTTCTTTATAAACCTACTTTTTCAAACTCCTCCTAGACCGCTTGTATGATATGACAATTGTGTTGTTTGTGCTTGGCCCCAATAATTGGTGCTTGCAGCAGTATATTTTTTTCTTGTAGCTATATTATATGGCTTATATTATGTGCAGGACTGTTACTATGACAATTTTAACCTGTTGGTTCAAGTTCAATTCTATACTGTCTGGCTCTATAGATAGACATGCAAAAAAATTACAGCACTTACAGACCAAAAACATTTCTTTAATCTCTCTCTTTTTTGACAAATAAGAAATTGTGCAACACAACTTTAACAGAGGTTTAAAATAATAATATAATAATAATAATAAATATAATAATAGAAATAACAGTGATTCCACCAGTGAAATCAGTTGATCTTTGTGTGCATGTGTTTATAGTCTGCTTCACAATGATAAACATGAGTAAAAAAAGACAAGTTATAGCTTCATACTGTAACTGTTATTTGAATTTGGACAATTTATGTCAGTTGCAAGGGCAAAATGTAGTCATGCTTCCATGAATAAGACTCCTCTATTAATTTACAAAAAAGAGGAAAAAAGCTAATAGTATACATCTTGTTAGGAACAACAGATACTTGGTGATTTTAACTAAAGGCTAATCTCAGTCAGAATGACGTGTGTTCACCACATCCGTTCCTGACCAGTAAGCAGATTGTTTGACATCAGTGATTGTGTAATTGAGGTTTATTGTTGACTTTGTTCCACGAATATTAACAGCTTAGATTCTGAGAAATTAAACATATAAAGAGAAATGAATTGAGATTCAGATTGGGTTGAAATTTTTTATGTAAAATCTGGAATCTCTTTTGTTCCTTTGACATAAAAGTATCTTAGTGACATTTACAGACACAAAGAGGTAATTTTTTTAATATATAGTACATAAAAACAGTTATAAACTGGTTTAATGTCGCTATTATTGGGATGTTTGTTTCCCATATTAAAGTGGTTTTAAAGGAATGATCTGGGTTCAATACTAGTGCAGCTCAAACGACAGCATCTTTGGGATAATGTCAGTTACCAAAGAAAAAAATCATTTTGACTCATCCATCAGTTTCAAAAAAAGTAAAAATCAATAAATAGTTCATTATTGTTCTTATAATGGCTCTTACAATGGAAGTAATAGAAGTCAAATATATAAAATTTTCCCCTGTGGTAAGCAACATAAACCTCACTAATACTCGAATGAGCTTAAATTATATCCACCCCAGGATATTCCTTAAGAGTAACCACTAAAATGCTAGACTCTTTGGATCCTGTTTTTAGTTAATTTGACATAAAACATTAGTTGTACCAGAGGAATCGCTTTATAAGAACGCCTTTTAAAATAAAAACATGTTTTTTACAAAGTACAAAGATAACTTTTTATAACTTAAATAAAGTTAAAGTATGCTGGCACAAAACTTGATTATTCAGTTGTCTAAATTTTAGGAAGACTGCATTCCCAATACACAACTGGGAATTACATGATTTTTCTTTCAGCATGACAACATACCTCACTTTTGACATTTTCAAAAGTGTAGTTGGACGTGACACCAAAAAAGTACAAAAAAGTAGTCCCTTTTGTCGTGTCTGTTTTTGTGTTGTTTTTTACAAAAAAGTGACTTTGATGTTGTAGTACAAACCCCTCTTAAAAGAAGGTCAGCATTTCTGCTTCACAGAAACCCACTCCATTCGGAGATTAAGAAAATCCAGTTTATGGCACTTTCGGTATGGCTGTCCATCCACATCTGCCAATGTCCAACTTGACTGGATTCTGTGAAAACCATATTGTGTAGGATGTTCGCTCGCTCCCCTTTAAGGCTCTGTAACAACGCCAGAGTCCCAAGACACAGTGGTCCTCTGTGGGATTCTCAGGTAACAGGAGAAAAACGTTCCTCCACTTAATCTGTAATCAAATAAGGCCAACATAAAAGCCATTGTAGTGAGGTGCTACGTCTCAGCAGATGAAGGAGAACGTGTCACAATCTCTACACCATCTGTCTCTAAGAGGTTTTCTGTATCCTGCTTGGCTTCTTCTTCAACCTCAACCTCCAACTCGAACTGAAACTTATCTCCACCGTCAGTTCCTGTTTCGAAAAAGGGCGGGGAGGGACTCTGTGGTATCATGCTGTGGTACCAGTTCCTGTTCTCTTCTAAAGTGTCCAAGATATCCTGTGCATCTGGATGCACCAAGTCAGCCCAAGTCTCCCATAGTGGGTGCACGATGTAGTCAATGAAACCAACCTAAAAGGAAAACAAACACATGATAAGTCCCTTCTAGAAATGCCCTGACTTGAACAATCTCGAAAGAAGTGCACTTAATTGTATTGAATGCCCACTTGAAGTGTTCAGTACTTTGAATCTTCAATGTATATAGGAACAAAA
This sequence comes from Pseudorasbora parva, assembly GCF_024679245.1. Taxonomy (NCBI): domain Eukaryota; kingdom Metazoa; phylum Chordata; class Actinopteri; order Cypriniformes; family Gobionidae; genus Pseudorasbora; species Pseudorasbora parva. The sequence continues at coordinate 17,630,683 of NC_090180.1, forward strand.
ACTATCTGCAGATAATAATGAAATAAATGGACATTACATGTTCTTAACACACTTAAGTACACTTTTAAAAGGCCACTTTTTAATGCCAAATGAAGTAATTTAATTTGTAATTTGTATTTTAAAAATTAAATATAGTAATATTTTGTCATGCTTTAAAAAACACATGCACATTTTTATCAGTAGTGTTATTTCATTTTAAATTTACAGGTAATATATTTTAAATATACTGAATTGCAAATCTGTAATATATATATTTCAACTTTCAATAGAAATTACAAAGTGTATATACAGTATTTTATAGACAATAGTAATTATGAAAGAACTTAGGCCTATAAAAATGTAGTAATACTGGGTGAAAAGTGGGTCAAAAATCTAATTCACTAATTGAATAGAATATAAATTTAAACTAATACATTTTCAATTAATTGTAAATAACATTCAGTTAAAGGTTTGAAAAACATTACATTTAGTTAATGTAGTATATTGTTTTAAAGTATGTTATTTCCATAATAAGTGCTCTTATTAAAAGTATGCTAAAGTGCACTTCTTTTTCCGAATGACTTGGAGGCGATGGATTCTTTGGATGCCCACCTGAGACTTCTCCACTGAAGCAGTGTGTTTGTCACACATCGGGCTGATCTCCATGCCTCGCTCTCTCTCTCGGTCACCCTGGTGGAAAAACTCTTCCATAATGCGGTCCGTCCATTGCCGGTACAGATCTAATGGCTTGGTGGGATTGCTGAGATCGGCACAGTGAACCATATTTCGTAAGACCTGTGGACATAGTGAGACAGAACGTTGAATGATATTGAGGAAGTAGTGCAGAAACGAATGTTGTTGTTGAGGACACATAAGCCAAGACTCACCTGTATCCTGTCTGTATAGTTGTCAAGCAACAACACTCCTGAACTAGTCACCTTCTTTGTCTCAACCATTGTCTTTAAGTCAGCCAGTAAGCTCATGTGCTTGGACATGTCTGTCGCTAGTACCTATTGAGAGAGATGGAGACTTAATTAGGAGAATTACAAGTGTTCAACATAATTTTGCAGCCCAAATTCCAATTTAAATAGGAATCTGTGCGGGTGAGAGTTTTGTGTGAGAGTGAAATACTGGAATTAAAGTTAAAGTGGCAGATTTACTAAATTAGTGTGCTAGCACAATTCCCCAAATAAATGGCAATGGGAGTGGAAAGTTCAGCACGTGATCTACTGATGAAAAGCAAATACAAATAACAAAAACGCAGCCGGATCATTTCCATAATGACCTACACAATCTACCAAGAGCAGCGCAAATTAGTGTAAATGATAATTGACTAGCATAAACCTTAGTAAATCACCTTGCGTGATTCATTTAAATACTCACTTTCTGTAAATTTTGCGTCTGAAAGGGAAACTCCTACAAATACATATGCAATAAGGTCAGCTGCAAAGACAACACTGTCCATGCCTTTTCAGCGCAATTTTTTCACAGTTTGTCTTTAGTAAATCCTGACAGTAGTTTTTTAACGGCAAAAGAGGGTTTGTGTTGGCGCAAGCTGTTAGTAAATCTATTATGTTTGGTAAGTCTTTAAATCAAGGTCCTATTAGTTAAAATTAGCTAATGCCCTAATTAACAAAAAAAGCACGTTCAAGCTCAAATACTTGCTTTTAAAATAAATGTAACCTATAGGGAATTTTCTGTTTAAAATTTTGTCCAAATTTTCTTTAATGAGGCCACACCTTCAAAATGTATCAGTGTAAAATGTGACAGAGTACAAATTCTGCCTACCACGTCAATGACCATTTTCCTGAGAGACTGTCGCTGTTTCTTGGAGAGGTTTTGGAAGATATCACAGTTTTCCCCTTGCAAGAGCTTGAAACCAACCGCTAGGTGATGGTTCTCGAGAACAGACTCATCATTGTACATGAGGGCCAGCTCGGAGTCTGCAGTAAAGAGAGGTATGGTGTTTATGAGAGACATGAAACAGTCATAACATTGAGGCTTTGTTCTTCCATATGGTTTGAGTTTCAATAACTGCGGCAGTTTGGATCCATAAGCATGCAGTTTTCAATATGTAAAGGGAGGCGTAGATAAAACACACACTCACTGGTATTAATTAGGAACTGGTTTGAGACCCCTGGGTGGTCCACGTCATGGATGGCTGCTGCAAAGATAGCGGCCAGGATCTCCAGGTCTGTAAAGACTGCCTGTGAATAATAACAGCGAAAGGATTGTGTTACACAACGCGGATCAACTTTCCTCAGTGCATTGAACTTTGTCAGGTACTGTATGTTGCACAGTTTAAGCATTGTAACTCTGCAAATTGAAACAGATTCAGCTTTGACTGTGTTTGCTGACCTTTAATAAAAGAAAATATTTTGCTAGATAAAAGACTTTTATTTTTGCACTAAGAGAAGACAAAGCGAAAACCAGCTGCAGACAAAACATGCAGGCCGTTTAGAGATTAGAGGGTTCACACGTGAGGAAGATTAAAGACAAGTCAGTTCAAAGGGCTCAGAAACAGCTACGACTGGCTACATATACGAGCTTCTTACATCCAGTGCAGGTGTGGACAGCAGGATGTGTGTGGACTGGGCCACATCAGCCGCGTGTAGACTGTTGTGATAGGCCACATCTGCATGGTAGTGGTCTTCAAGAGTCATCATGTATGTCACAAAGGTGTCCACTGGGATCTTAAATGTCTTCATTAAATCTCTCTCCTAAAGAAAAGAAAAAACATGCTTTAGATGTTAAGGTGAGGATGGCTCTTCAGGCCTAGCAAGGCCAGAAGCCTCCAAAGCGTGGTATAAACTGTTGCAAATTACAAAGTTCTTTACAACTCGATGCTCTCAAAATCCACCGTTTGTGATCAAAGTGCTTTAGTTGCATGTATTTAAAAAAAAAACGTATATTGAAATATATGAGCTTTTATTATGTACTAACCTGAAAGATGGCATACATGATGCAGGTTAGAGGCCGTTGGTGAGAGTGCTCTGCGACTTTGAAGATGTTCAGACCCCACTTGTTGATGTTCTCCAGGTCCTACAAAAAGGCAAGAGATAATCAGTCCAGTTACGGTATAAACGTGGCAAAATTTCCCTGCAACAGTTGGTCTGTTACATACAACTATACCTTAGAGAGCAAGTCCTCCAAATCTGTTTTTACGCCAAACCGAGCCGTACTGGTGCTGCTGGACAGACCAGGGCCATGCGTGACCTTCCTCACTCCGCTGATCTGAGTCATGAGCTGCTGCTGCCTCCTCTTCCTCTCCCGCGATTTCGAAGTGGGCGAAGGGATCTCCAGTTCATTCTGTTTATCTACAGGGGGAAGAGGTTTCGGCCTGTTACTCATGAGATTGTTCATTTCAGCACTCGCATACTCAATTCACAACAGCAGCCATGAGTTTTCAAGTTGCCAAAACAGTTTAAACCGTTGATGTAACAGCTTAGTGTTTGGTTTAATTGTTGATGCTGGTATGTTAAGTGAATTACACTTTCATATTAGAGCTAATTTAGCTTGTGTTTATGGTGAAATTAAGTTGTACAAATCTAAAAAGGTTTGAAACAAACCATAAATATTTGAGGAAAACTAACACATTTTCTAATAAAAAGTACTTTTGGCCCATATGTTGTAAAGTATAGTTGTGTCTAATGTTATTTCTAGGTCTTTTAAGAGAAAACATCTGAGACAAAGAGAAATCTCTTGACGTCCCATGCGGTCAGAACCACTTATTCTTTCTTCTATTTCTAAACATCCCTTGTTTCTCAGCCAGGAGAGCTTGAGCTGTGTGTGAGCTCTGTACCACTGAATATTAAGAGCGTTTGTCTGAAAATCTCCCTGCGGATGACTCTCCTGTTGATGAGTAAGTGTGTAGGCTGTGAGGCTCTGAACGGCAGGGTTAGGGGAGTACAGTGACCCTGTGGCATCTGAAGCAGACTACAGTTTCAGCCCTCCTTTCTCTCACACACTCTCTCACGCTGCGTAGATGCCAGACCAGATCAGACTGGTTTGAAAAACAGAGGTGCAGGCCTCCTCTCGCTAGCTATCAGTGTTTTCATGGAGAAGCGAGATGGCTTCTTTATCCACAATCTTTTATCTCTGTTACCATCTGAGATATGGCTTTCACCAAATTTCTCATGATGTTTGGGTTTCTCAGTTTAGCCCACTTGTCTGAAACTCTGCATATTTTGAGTTTGCAGAGGAGAGTGGCGCGAAAGAGAAATGGTTGTTGAATAAAGTCATTATTTTAGTTTGCGCACAAAAAGTTTTCCCGTCACTTTATAACATTAAAGTTGAACCACTTTATAGTGGACTATTTTAACAATGTTTTTACTACTTTTATGTCCCTTGAAAATGGTCATTGTGTTGCTGTCTATGTGGGGTCAGAAAGCTCTTGGATTTCATCAAAAATATCTTAATTTGTGTTCCGAAGATGAATGAAGGTCTTACTGGTTTGGAACGACATGAGGGTTAGGGTTAGCGAGATGACAGAAATTTCATTTTGGGGTGAACTATACCTTTAATCTCTCTTCTCTCCATGGTATCGCATTTTATAAGATGATGAAAAGAATACTCAGACTCACCTAAGAATGTGTTGGAGATGAACTCAGACACCTGGTTTCCAGAACGACTCATCTCAGACATATGTGTCAGTTCCCGATTCAACATCCTCTTGAACTAAAACAAAAAACAAGACAAGTCTTATTAAATGTATACATTATAAATATTTCTGGACTTCTTATTCTATGAATTGCCAAACGAGCAATGCAAGAAACTCCAACATCCAAATGAAACAACCAATGCATGGCAAACACCGTGCGTTGGTTAATAACCCACAAACACACCTTGATGTAACCCCAGGACACTGAAAGCAGGTAGTTGACTTCAGGCATGATGGAGTCTTCAGTTCGTAGCCTAAATCCTGAACTCCTTTCTTCATTTGAGTTATACAAACTCTTCTCAGCTCAAACAAAAGCCCAGAGTCTCTCCTGATCTCATCCCTCTGTATTCTGTTTCACATCCTAGCCAGGTTCCCATAAACAGCAACAACGAGGAGAAATCCAGACAGAATTCCATGAGACCTGCTGCATCTGCCGTACTGTGTTTTCAACACTAAGTCTTGTTTCTCTCTCGGTTATTTTCCATCTCGATTTCACCCTCTCTCTCTCTCGCTCTCTCTCTCTCTCTCTCTCTCTCTCTCTCTCTCTCTCTCTCTCTCTCTCTCTCTCTCTCTCTCTCTCTCCCTCCCTCACTCTCTCTCTCTCTCTCTCTCTCTCTCTCTCTCTCTCTCTCTCTCGTCTTTACACTACACATCCTTTGCCGCAGGAAAGAGGGATGCATGCACATAAACACACAAATCCCACAATGCTCTGATTTTAACTCGCAAGACTAACAATGTTGCTTTTCAATTTGTACGTGCATATTTTTATGCAATATCCATGCATGGCACATACATTATCTTTGGTCTCTAGTAATTTCTTAACTAATCATATCAAAGAAAACTCTAACAACATCAGAGCCGAGTGATTACATGAACCTAAACCCAAACCTCCTCCACAGAAATATAGTACATACTCAACTTGCACACAAATACTAAGATTTAATCAGTATCTCACATCCTTCTCATGTAATAACAAATGACACATCAGCTGTATTCCCGCAATATATTGTTTTGTACCGGGAAGTTTCAAACATTTTTTATTGTATATTGTTCTGTACTGGGAAGTTTTCTCATTTAAAACTGGGACGTTTTAAACATAACAGCCTATGAAGTTAACAACTTCCCAAGGAATTAAAAATTGCTACAGTGTATATCTTGCAAGTTGCTTCGGATAAAAGCATCTGTTAAACACATAAATGTAAGTACACTTCAGCTGATGTTATAAAAGAACTAGACACTGTTGTACCGAGATAAACAAGTATACATTTTCTACTAGTCTACAGTATACTACATGTAAAAAAAATTGGTAGCACTTTATTTTACAGTCCTGTTCACCTTGTACATACTATGTACTTATTATAATAATTGCAAAAACCCTAAACCTACCCCTAAACCTAACTTTAACCCATAGTAACCTTATATTAACTAGTACTTTCTTAAGTACGTAAACTGTAGGTACACGTAAGTGTACATACAAGTGCAACCAAGTTTTTATATGAATACAAATTATCATTATTATTTATACTTAATACTTAAAATGTATTAACATTTTTATTGTTTAACATTTAATGTTTTGTAAAATAAGGATATTTTTAAAAAAAGTTTTAAATGAATCAAGTTGTTAATAAATTGTCAGTTTAAATTAATTATTTAAATTAAACATTCAAATTAAAATTGCAGTTTTATTAATTAAACAATTTTAAAACTTTCAAAACAATCACAACAAATTTGAGAAAGTGAAACTCCTGCACTATTCCCTGTTTTCATTAATTAAATTGTTGCACACATCTAAACATATTCAAACTTCAGAAAATAATTTCTTGTAACAACATACCAGTAAGCTAATATCTTACACCAAAGAGGACAACCAATCTCCAATAACAGAAACAGATGAATCGGTTGCTTATACCGCAAAGCAAAGCCAGAATTTGATCAAAGTCCACAAAAAAACTAAAACTTACCTCTTTCCAACTTTTTTGCAGACCAAACTTTGTCCTTTTCTCAGAGTGGCACAGTCCCATTGTTACAGTGATGGTGTTTCGTGCACTATTGGTGAGCATGTGGCAAGGCAGTGCCTGTGTGTGAGCTCACTCTGACGGCTGTCAGGAAATGCGTTAGACAAAGTGCCGACTGATTCACCTCACTGTAGATGTGCCCTCCTCCCTCCCTCCCTCCCTCTCTCCGTCCACCGGCTCAGGTACAGACGTGCAGAGACCACGCTACTCTTGTTCTGACTACACACATGGGTGGATCTGACTCAATTACTACTCACAGAACTTCAAAGGCGTGACAAAAAGACTCAGTCTTTAGTCGTTCATTTTATGACGTGAATTGAAGACTTGCACAATGTAGCTGACTTTCATTATGTGTTGCCTTTCCACTTTCAACAATAAATAATGAACTAACATAACTAATTATTTTTAAACATTGGTAACACTTTACAATAAGGTTTCATTAGTTGACATTAGTTACCTACATCAGTTAACATGAACTAATAATTAACAGCACTTCTACAGTATTTATTGATCTTTGTTGATTTCAACATTTACTAATACATTATTAGATCAATTGTTGTATTTGTTAACATTAATTAATGCACTGTGTGCTGTGAATTAACAGTAATTAACAATGAACAACTCTATTTTATCAACTAACGTTAACAAAGATGAATAAATACTGTAACAAATATATTGCTCATTGTTAGTTCAATGTTAGTTAATATTACTAATGTTAACAAATGAAACCTTATTGTAAAGTGTTACAGAAATAAACAATAATCAATATATTATATGACCATAACATTGTATGTTATATATATATATATATATATATATATATATATATATATATATATATATATATATATATATATATTAAAGTTTCAGGCTTAATTATATAAAATGAGTTAGTGCATGGTATAAGTATCATAATATACAGAATAAAATACTTTATAGAACTGAATTTTATTTCATTATAGTATACTTTTTTGTTATATTTGCTGCATTTTTACATTGAATATATATATATATATATATATATATATATATATATATATATATATATATATATATATATATATATATATATATATATATATATATATATATATATATATATATATATATATATTGTGTTTGTGTGTGATCAAATTCAGTGTAATTCAGTCTGGAATGCCTCAATGTTAGCAAAGTAATGTGCGTCCTCTATTACTCTATGCTTTCTATCTGATCTGATTAGGTCTCAGGGTAAACAAAGCAATGAGGTCACAACTGTGGCAGTAGCAATACTCAAAAAATGCCTGCATGAAAAAAAACTGGTTTAATCATTTGGTTTTTCACTCTAAGTAATGAGCGTTTCAGCAGTTTCCTTTCCACACTGGTTCCAGTAAATCCACCAAATCCATAACCACCCACAATCACAGAGTTTAATTCATGTGTTTAAAATAAAATGATAACCAACTTGGCGAAATGCCTTTCACCAAGACAACACTGATATAGTTGATATACACAGTTGCTATAAACTAGGATTTTCCCAGTTAATACACATTATTTGAGTGTTTCTTAAGAAATTGGGTAATAATCAGGCAATGAATCAAGTTCTCATTGCATGCTTTTATGCTGACAGTATAAATGTTTTGTGAAAATATCTCTAGATCCCACGTCAACAACTCATCATTAATGACGTTCCCAGTATTAATCTCATAAACATGACCAGACAGTTCAAGAACAACATACTCGATCCATGTATCAGCACAAAAGAAATCCAGGTTTCAAAACTGCATTTGAGAGCTGTGACTAACCTGGCACACTATGGAAATCATTACTATCAAATCCTAGTGATAGATTAAATATATTTCACTAGTGTTTACAGAATACCAAATCCTCCTTATTGCATCTAAATTATATATCAAACAAACTTTGAAGACTTAGGCTTTGAAACAACAGACAAATGTGGAAGGCATCAAAAAGTACTAGTAAGTTTGCAGCAAATAAAATTTTGCATGCAGACAAGCAGAAAGCAGCTTTCGAGTTTAAAGAGCAATGCTCAGGTGCCATCTCACCTTGTTGGAGGCCATGTCACTAACGGAGCGGTACGTCTGGATGGTCTCCAGCTGGTCCAGGCACCAGTCTAGCTCCTCCATGGTCTCCACGGCCAGCTTCTGGTAGGATTCATCTGGTAAGAGACACACGGATATGCATTCAGGATCCAGCCTCTGTTGCATGGCCAGAAAAGGTGGTCCGGAGGGAGCAGTGCAGATAGGGCAGCAGTGATCTTTCATGGTGGGCTGAGTGCTGCTGATGTAGTCATTCTGCTCTGATAGCAGCTGGATTAATAGCTCACTGCTCGCTACATAGTCCTTTCCATTGTGTCACAGGCTCGGTCTCCAAACACACCTACTGTGCAGTCTGTTGCTAGCGAGTCTCTTTCTCTTCACATCGCCTTGTGCTGATGTGTCAATGAGCCTCAGACCCAGGAGAGCTTAGTGGGAGGGACTCTAAAACTCAAATTCTTCTGTTGACTGAAAATGCATTTAATTGAAACCAAAGGGAGGAGAGAATATATTGTTAATAAATTGTCTTGATGGATAAATCAATGGATTAAAAAAAACACATCTATATTTCTACCCTAAATGACATTTAGCCTAAAGCCTAAATGCCATGTATCTCTTTTCCCATTTATATTCATGTAGATTGAGCATATTTTCCCAAGTGTTCATTATTAAAATATATCGGAATAGTTTATTTTTGAGTTTTTATTTTTGCTGTTTTCATTATTTCATTGCTGTTTCTCTTTTTTTAAAATAATGTATAATGCCATTTTTTTTAATTTAAGTATTTAAAAATATATGTCACTACAAATATTTTTCATCATCACTTCATATATTCAATGTGTATTCATATAAATGTATACATATTAAAATAAATATATAGAGAGTAATGAAAATTAAAGTTTTTGCAGAGAATGTACTTAATTATGAAAATAATGTCACAATGCAAACAACAACAACACAAGATCTCCTAAGTAGGTTTCATTATCTTAATACAAAATAATTTTGGGGGTTAAAATAAGTATTGACCTTTACGGTCAAATTTAACATTTCATCTCACGTAACAAGTTGAAAATATACCTTTGAAAATAAAGACAAAGATTTGTGCTGCTGGACAAAGAGTTGACAAGACAACAGTAAAAAGTCCAAAATCTGAGAAGAATGAATTACATCCACTACAAATTTTGCAGAAAGGGTCTGCAATGTATCTGTCAGTTTGAGCGACTCCACCACCCTTACAGTGAGCCTCTGATCTTTTAGTAGACACAAGCCTTTCCCAAGGCGGTATTGGGATTTAGCGAGAGATCAGGACTCATAGAACCCCCCACCACCTCCATTTGATCCCCCGATAGGGCTAACGAGAAGGAGGTATGAAATCAAAGCCGGGGCTGTATTTGCAGGAGCAACCAGAGAGGCAAACTTTACTCCCTTTGCTGGCCAGGATCCAGTCAAAGCTCAACAGGAGCCAAGCAAAGTAAACCACTTCCCCGGAGGTTGAGACGCCGCTAAATCGTGGAGCAGACTTCCGTGCGACACACTTAGGCTGGAGTCTCCCCTAAGGCTGCAGCTAGGTTTCACAAAGACGGCAAATATTGTCTATATTAACATTTATTCCCTGCCTCACTGCAGGATGACCATAGGAAAGTTGCACCGGCAAGTTCAACTGGTAGAAAAACATAACTAAATCATAATTTAAAACTAAACTTAATGTTTTATGCAGCGTTTTTTAAAGAAAAGTTGCTAGCCAGCACCAGCATTTTGGATCATTTTTACAAACGTTCATGGCCCACTGAATATTTTGTTGTATGAATATCTGAACATAAAATACATCAAAAGAAAGAGAAGACATGTGCGTAAGCAAAGATTCTATCACAAATGTTCTGATCTACTTATGTTTTTAAAAAAAAAAATATCCGCCTCAAATTTGTAACAGAATTTTTTTTTCAAGTATTGTTAAAGGGATACTTCCTCGCTTTTTCATATTAAACTATGTTATTCCCTTAACTAAAACGAGTTGATACATCCCTCTCTCGTCTCAGTGCGTGCACTTATTCGCACTGATGCGCTGTGACGATCTGATAGCATTTAGCTTAGCCTACTAAGCCCAGTTCATTCACTCACTATGGTACCAAACAGAGATCAAGTTAGAAGTGACCAAACACCTCCACGTTTTCCCTATTTAAATACAGTTACACGAGTAGTTGAACGATCAAGTATGGCGACAAAATAAAATGTGCCGCTTTTCTAAGCACGTTTTATTTTATGTCACCATACTTGATGAAACTTTAATGAAATACTTTCAAAAAGTCATCAAGTTTGAATGTTGATTAAACATTCTTGAAAATATATTTTGTGCTCATTGGGATGCAGTTGAAAGTTTGGGGTTAGATTTTTAAAGACTTTTATTCAGAATTGAGGATGCATTAAATTGAGCAGTGACAGTAAATACATTAATTATACAAAATATTATATTCCAAGATTTTAATTATTCTATTTTAAGTAAGAATGTATTTTTGATTCCACAAAAAAAGATTTTTTTTAACTTTGATAATAATACGATTTTTTTTCTTAAAGCAGCGAATCATATTAGATTTCTGAAGGATTATGTGACACTATGGAGTAATGATGCTGAACATTCAGCTTTGAATCACAGGAATAAATTACATTTTAAATCATATTAAAATATAAAATTGTTATTTGAAATTATAATAATATTATTTTAAAAAATGGTTTTCTACTACAACTGTGGCAATGCCGATGAATTGCACTCTGACACAGTTAGGAACGCAGCGGCATGTGAATCGAGATTACTAGAAGTTCCTATGTTGATGTTCAGGCCTCATATTATCCCTACATTTAAACATTTTACCATTTTAAATCCCAATTTTCTTTCTAAAGTCATTTAAAAGAATCAGTTGACGAGGAACAGATGAAACCATCCAAGCATTATAGCAAGGAAAAATGATTTAAACAAAACATTCAGCAAGTGTGGCTTTCTGCTGTGGGTTGAATAAGACAGCCAATTAATTACTGCGGTATTCATCATCACGCTTCTATATGGTCATGTGGCAGAAATACCCCAAGCATCGATTAGCATGAACGCAAACACTTCAATAAATCCGATCCCTTGAGTTTAATTGATGAGTTAATTACTGAGTTCTAGGGAGCACCTACAAATAAAGTGACCACATCCAACAATGAGCTCCGGATACCATGTGCGTAACCGTTGTAAAACCGAGCGAAGGGTTTGTATTAACCCTGCTGACGTCTGTGAGGGATATACAGTGCATTACTCCTGATGAATAAGGTCATTTTAGAGAAGCCTCCTGCGTTCAAGATGTTTCACATATGGAGTCAATTTAAGCCGTGTGTGTAGATCTGAAGCCTGGCATGGATACACACGAATAACAGCATCAATATGTCATCGCCACGGGAGCTTGGGAGAGAACAACGACTGGGCAACTTTCACCAGGGGCCTAAATGAAGCCAAGCATGTGCCACTGTCAACTATTGATGCCTGAAATTATGGACAGGGTCATTTTGGTAAAATCAGAAGATTGAAAGTAGTAATAGATATTGTGAAACATAAATAATGTATTATATTATATTATTATACACTTTTAAAAAGAAACTGATACTTTTATTCAGCAAGATACATTAAATTGATGAAAAATGGCATTTTTAATTTTAAAAAATATTTGTTCTTTTGTATTTGCTACTCATCAAAGGATCATAAAAAAGATACTGTATTATTGTTTCCACAAACATATTAAGCAGCACAACACTGATACATAACATTGATAATAAGAAATGTTTTTTGAGCACTAAATCAGCCTTTTAAAGTATTTAATAATTTAATTTCTTTAAAATATAATAGAAAAAAGACAATATTATTTGAAATAATTTCATAGCATTACTGTTTCCGACTGTATTATTGTATTATGTATTAATAATATAGCAATATGAACATATGAATCCTCTAATATATATAATTATATTCCAATATACACACACACACCATATATATATTACTATAATTTTTATTATGGAAATAGAAGTAATAGTGTTTTTTTTTCTTTTATAGTTTATTTAGTAGCAAACATAACTGTTGCTCTTGCTTAGAATTAGGCATTTAGAGAAAGTACAGTAACACCCAACTACAAAAAAATACTAAATCTACCATGAAAATGTACATCAAAAGGGAAAATTAATCAGATTGAAAGTAGATTTCAATCTGATTAATTTTCCCTTTTGATGTACATTACGTTTTCTGTTGTTAGCGTGACAGCAGGATTAAAGTTCAATAGTTCCACTACTACAGGTACAGTAGCAGACAGAATCTTGTCAACATCAGAACATTGTTTCCTATCAAAACAGGATGCACCTCACCTTTGACAAGAGTCCAAAATCAAAATGAGAATGTGTGCTGGGTGATGTATTTGTAGAAAAGTTGTTTGTAAATGCACACTTTTCAAAAGAAAAAACTGTTCAAAATGAATATCATGTGGATTGCATAACTTGCATTAAAGGTCCCGTTCTTCGCTAGCCTAGAAATCTAGACGCACCCTAGCGGCAGCAAATCTAATCTGCCCGCAAGTGTAGTCTAGGAACTCTCAATACCCTTCTGAGCTGTATTCCTCACAATCTGGACGGGCCAATCACGTTGGCGGGCGGGGCCATAATGACGACGGCCGAGTTGCTTGCGTGCTTCTAGTAAACACAGAAACTGGAGAACAGCGGCGGCCTTTCGAATCAGCTTTGACCGCGACTCTGGAAGACTTGGAGTTAAGCTTTTCTCTGAGAAAAGAACAAAGAACGGCACTGAAGTCATTCTTAAAAAGGGAAGATGTGTTTGGAGTTTAGCCGACCGGATACGGTGAATGTTTAATCTATTCTCTGTTTCACCTTCGTTGCTCTGGTTGGTGTAGCGCTATCCTATCGCGTGCAGAGGGAGTTTGAAAGACATCCATTTATCCCGCCCCTCGGATTGAGCCCTGTCAATGGTGAGTTTCCAGACCAAACATCTTGATGTGGGTCTGGTTTGTCAGGCTAGTTCTTCGCGATTCCATCTTTCAAACTTTAGTTAGTGTGAAATGTTGCTGTTAGAGCATAAATAATACCTGTAAAATGATAAAGCTCATAGTTCAATGCCAAGCAAGATATTTTATTTAACAGAAGTTCCCTTTCAAAGCCTACAGCGAACGGCTGGTTTGGACCACACCCCTGCACTTCCTTCAGGAATGACGTCACTAGAACCGTTTGTTGACTAACCCTCCGCCCACAAGAACACGCAAAATAGGGGGCGTGGTCTTGTTGCTCTCCCACGTGGAGAAGAGCGCGCATTCAGTGCTTGCATCTCCCCGTTATGGTAAGAGGCGGGACCTTTCCGGGCAAAGTGCGCTAAGCTGCTGTCCAATCACAACACGGGAAGCGCTGGCCCAATCAGAACTCGTTATGTGTTTCTGAAGGAGGGACTTCATAGAACAAGGAAATCATCAGGCCGTTTTTAGGACAGAGGAAACAGCGGTGTACAGATAAGTAAATTGTGTGAAAAATACTGTTTTTATTTACACGCGAAACATGAACTCATGTTATATTGCACACTGTAAACATAATCAAAGCGAAAACACGTGAAGAACGGGACCTTTAAACAAAGAGGACAGTATTGCCATTCATTTATACAAATCAGCCTCTGCATTATCAAATTGTTGTCTCACAATAAGAAAAAAATTCAACAGTAGCAACAAAAATCAAACTTCAACACATAAATCTTACAGGCGTCATACGTGAACGCTGATTAACCAAATTTTGACATGTACATACTGACATTGCACATTTTCAGTACTCTCATACTGAACTTGCAGATCTGATTATTAGACTCAAAGTAAATGTCACAAGGTGTTTCACAATTTCCCTTTCGCCCAACCCCATGACGTACATCCCCAGTAAGTGAACGTTGAGACTCTTTACAATTGACCTTTAAGTAGTCAAACCTTCCTTGCTAAGGTCTACAGAGCGTCTGACTTTCTGTTTGATCGGTCAACCGTTTGATTCTCTTTACAAAAGACCATAGTGTAGATTTACCCAGCATCCTCTCTGTCCCACAAAACTACCTCTGTGAGAGCGTCTGGCCATTTCAGCAGCCCCTCCTCCCCTTCCCGCCGTACACTGCCCCTCTCTGTGTCCTTGTGTCCCCAGCCACACCGCTGATATATGGGCTAGGTTTTCCTGATTTCGCCCATAAAAAAGCCAAAGAGACAGCGGCTTCTCGTTTCGACTGGTCTGCTGGATGTGACTCATAAAGCAGCAAACGCACGACAGATGTATGATTCAGATGCTTTTGATAGTCATGGCCAATTCAATGTCATTTCAAAATGGAGTGGACAGGCTTTCTCAAAAGGATCCAACTGAAACATACTTTAGCTGTAGTCCATGTGTCTTGTAAAATCAACATTACATATCTGAGGAAATAGTATGTGAATGGTTCTTGCACTGGCTAAACTCCCCGCCATATTGCCAAGAAGTTTTGGGTGATACACATGGTGTTTGTCCATGGTGTCCGTCATTCAATGTACTATAAGTCTATGGGATTTGTTTCACCCATTTTAACATTGCAGATTGCTACAAAAAGTGGCATTACAAAAAAAGTGTGTAGTACACCTATCCTCTAGCCTAGAAATCTAGACGCACCCTAGCGGCAGCAAATCTAATCTGCCCGCGAGTGTCGTCTAGCAACTCTCAATACACTTATGAGCTGTAAAAGCCAAACTCTGGACGGGCCAATCACATCGTGTATAGAGTCGGTGGGCGGGGCTTAACATAATGACGGCCGAGTTGCGCTTGCGTGCTTCTAGTAAACAAAGAAACTGGCGAATGGCGGTCTTTTGAATCAGATTTGACCGCGACTCTGGAAGACTTGGAGTTAAACTTTTCTTTGAGAAAAGAACAAAAAACGGCACTGAAGTCATTCTTAAGAAGGGAAGATGTGCTCGGAGTTTTGCCGACCGGATACAGCGAAAGTTTAATCTTTCAACTTCCTCTGGTTGGTTGTAGCGCAATCCAATTGCGTGCACGCCGTGCAGAGGGGGTTTGAAAGACATCCGTTTATCCCGCCCCTCGGATTGAGCCCTGTCAATGGTGAGTTTCCAGACCAAACATCTTGATGTGGGTCTGGCATGTCAGGCCACTTATCCTCAACAAGTCGCATGATTTGAGAAATCATTCATGACTACCGCACATACTAAATGTGACAAGTAATGACTTTTAAAATGCTCTTATTTGGGGTCAGTAACATATAAGCGTGTCCACAAAAGGAAAAGTATACAAACTTTTTGCTAAACGCGTTAAAACATACAAGTATTTTACCTTAAAAAAAATGTATTCAGAAAAATCATGAATGGCATGAAAAATACTAATATTGTAGTTTTTGAGGTGTTGCACTACTGGTTTATAATGTTTTACAACCTGAACTTACTTTGTCTTGTCATAATGAGGTCAAATTATCTGATATTTAACACTTAAATGCATACCTCAAGTCTTTAGTGACCCGGGACCTATTCACTACCCTTCTCACTACCCTTCACAACAAAAAATAATACGACTGCCTGATTTCCTTTTAATTTTTTGTAAAAATTCTTTAGGGTCGCTAACGACCCGAGGAGTGTAACAGTGCAAGTATATTAAGATGGTACATGTACGTAGGCTGTAAACTGAAGGATGTTTTATTTTTATGTCAGACCACTATTGTGGATCTGACCATTTTTTTATTTTTTTTATTTTTTTTTTAAATTATCTTTACAACTGTTTTAACTATGCTTGTTTTAAAAATGTTATTCGTACACATGGTATTTTTTTTTCTCATGCATACGTTACCACTATTTTAATTCATTTCTATGTAAAGCACATTGAATTGCCATTGGGTATGAAATATACTATACAAATAAACTTGCCTTGCCTTGCCTATATTTTTTTTTCTGCACAACAAAAATTTAATTTTTGTTTAAGAGACATTGCCACTTTTTTTTTTTATACATAAGATGTCACTCATAGTTACCCCAAGCAGAAAACAAAAGAACAGGAAATATCATCAGCAAAACTTGGTAAGGCTCAGCGATTTACTGATTTACTGCAGAACAAGTACTAAATGGAATCAAATATTAATGCCAGTCACTTGATGTTGGATCTGGTGAAGAAGCTGTCAGCGATCAAAATATTGATTTTGAAGATGTCGAAAACGAGTTTTGAGAAAATGTTTGAGATGGATTGCCAATATGATCCAGATGCTGAATCTACTGGGAAATGAGCTCTGACGAGGACAGTAATGATGGTATAAAACTGCTCAAACTGAACCCCAAGCTCCAAAAAGGTAATAAAATATGCTTTTTTTATTGTTCTGTATAATTATTACTCTAATGTCAAAAGAGTTATATATTATTGCGACATTCATACATGTTAGATATAAATCCGGGTCGCTAAAGACCCGAATATGCAATAATGTTTGGCGGAATTCATTTAAGGGTTAAAGAGACTTACTGACCAGTGTTATTGTAGTTTTATTTATGTACTATAGTGTTTATTATTATTTTGAATACACTTTATTTTTCTTTTCAATAATAATTATTTTTAATAGGATATCAGTGATACCAGTGCATAACCTATTATGACTGTATGCCAATAAAGAAATTCAAATTCCTAAATGTATTTATATAAAAAGTGGTAGCCTATTTTAAGATATTTTACAGAGTGTGTGAATCACATTTTGTATTGTAATAAACTGACAAGATATTCATGTCAGTGACCCATATTGTGAATCTTAACAGCTGTTATGTTTTTGCCAGTGTTTTTTTATTTATCCAAATGACGAATCCAAAAATAATGAAAGTCTGGCACACCTTCCCACATGTCTAACCTACACATAAATGAACGAAGCGCAGAGGTTAAGTTATTTGTTGGAGCTGATGGATTGGTGTTGGATCACGTTCTAGAGGCGAGCACATGTTTGTCCTCTGGCAAAGCTCATTGGCTCTCACCATCCTACTCTTGTTTTTGTTTGTCTGGGCTTTGCACGTGGGCAGGAGGACTAGAATGCCAAACAGCTCCATGAATCAACACTGTGTCATTGGGGTCAAATGCACTCAGGCCGGCTGCCAAAAATGACGGGCATGATTATCTGCCGTCTGAACAAAGACTTGAACATAGACCTGTTAACAATGAAACAAACTTCATTTTTACATTACATTGTTATTGGGAGAATAATGGGATTAGGACAAAAGAAACGGATGAAAAAATTATCACAATTTATTCCTCATGTGATTCTGTGGGCCCTTTACAGTTTTACCACACAATCTGCATTATGGGCCGAGAGGGTCTTGTGTAGGTTATTTGACATTTATTGCTCCTACGAAACACTATCTTGGAGGTCTTACTTTCACCGGTGGTTTTTATCTCAACCTACATCTAATGCTGCATCACCAGCAAACAACTCTTTTCACACACTCCCTCTCCTTTGCTTTCTTTCATTCTTGCTCTCTTTCACTCTCTTTCAGGTCTGCAACTCATCTTGTGGCTGTTTGACAGCCTCCACAATGCACCATAGAGAGCTCTTGGCTAGAAATTACTTTAGGGAAGGGACGCCGGTCAGCTTTACAGCTCTGCTGACGTCAATGGCATAATTCAAATACTAACCAGGGTGCACGCTTTAAGACCCGCATTGCCGCTTTGCAGCCTGGTTGGATCGAAAATCAGGACTGGATCTGCAATGTGAGGAATCATTCAGACCAGATTAGGGAACAGAATGTTGAGAATTACCTAATATCGAAGCAAGAAGAAATGCATTTCCAAGCATTTTAGGGATTCATGTTACTGTCTTTTTATGTTATACCCAATTTGATCAGAAAACGTCAGTGTATGCTTAGTCAAGGAATTAAGAAAATAAACAAATCAGACTTTCAAAACAGACTTTATTTTTGGTGACTCACAAGAACTCCACATACACCAAAACAATAACTGACCAAGGACTGAACAGAACAGAGGGTATAAATACACATGGTAAAAGGGAACTAAACAGGAACAGCTGGATGAAGATTAACTAATCATAAACCATAGTAACTACTAACTAGAACTCATACAGACAACACTAAACAGAAAACAGCTGTGATAAAAGCAGTATAATTAATTGATCCTTAAGCTATAAATAAGCTATTAAAGTACTTAACAAGAGTAATGACATTGATTAAATATATATAATTACATATTTGACAGTGGCATATTTCCAAGTTTTGAAAATAAATGTATAATATAATAAATATATAATATAATATAATATAATATAATATAATATAATATAATATAATATAATATAATATAATATAATATAATATAATATAATATAAATCAAATAGTGAGCTGCACTTGCATTTTACAAAAAAATTATACAAACCCAATTCAAAAAAATTGGGACACTACAAATTGTGAATAAAAACAGAATGAAATGATGTGGAATTTTCCAATTTTAATATATTTAATTCAGAATACAACATAGATGATATATCAAAAGTTTAAACCGACACTGTATGGCATCCCCTCTTCTTTTTTTTTAACATTCTGCAAGGTCTGGGGTCTGAGGAGGCAAGTCGCTCAAGTTTAGGAATAGGGATGTTGTCCCATTCTTGTCTAATACAGGCTTAGTTGCTCAACTGTCTTAGGGTGCTTTCACATCTTTAGTTCAGTTCATTTGGTCCGAACCAAGTAAACAATTATATATTGTTGCATTTTTCAGATTTTTTGGTTCCTTTTCACACCACACTGATTGCTTTGGTCCGAACCAGTTGAAACGAACCAAAACGCAGGCACGTGACAACATCCACATCACTCATTGGCCATGGCGTATTTCCTAAACTGCTTTTCGATTGGTCAGAATTTAAGTGTGGGAAAATTCCAACAGAAGAGACAAAGCCAGCAAACTATAACACTATGAAGAGACGACTGCGCGGGCTGGTTTTGTCCCTGGCCATAATCTACTACACTGTGTATATTTACCACAGTATGCAAACAAAACATTTCTATAATGAAGCGCGGATGCGACATGAAAACAACGTATAATGCACTGCAGACGGCGAGCGCGCATCACTCGTCACTTCAAGAGGAGGCTTGCATTAATTATTGCATTAACTCTTGACATGCTCATCTTCCCGAAAATATTGCCAAAGTTCTATCAGGTAATAATATCATGCACACAATGTCAGCGCAGCTAACTACGGCAGCTGGTTTAGTCCAAAAATGATCAGTACTTTTGCAGTTTGTTCTGTTCGAGGTCGGATTAAGTTCTCACCACAAACAAACCGCTCCAGAGTTCGTTTGAAATCGTACCGAGACCACCTCTTCAAGGAGGTCTCGGTACGCTTGTTTGGTCTGCTTTTGGTGAGCACCCGAGTGCGATTGCTGCTTTCAGACCTGACCAAACGAACCGCACCAAAGAGGGAAACGAACTCTAGTACGATTCAACCAAACTAAATGAGGCAGGTGTGAAAGCACCCTTAGGTCTTCTTCGTTGCATCTTCCTCTTTATGATGCGCCAAATGTTTTCTATGGGTGAAAGATCTAGACTGCAGGCTGGCCATTTTAGTACCCGGATCCTTCTTCTACGCAGCCATGATATTGTAATTGATGCAGTATGTGGTCTGGCATTGTAATGTTGAAAAATGCAAGGTCTTTCCTGAAATTACGTCTGGATGGGAGCATATGTTGTTCTAGAACCTTTCAGCATTGATGGTGCCTTTCCAGATTTGTAAGCTGCTCATACCAGATGCACTCATGCAACCCCATACCATCAGAGATGAAGGCTTCTGAACTGAGCGCTGATAATGACTTGGGTTGTCCTTGTCCTTTAATCCGGATAACATGGTGTCCCAGTTTTCCAAAAAAGATTTTCACATTTTGATTCGTCTGACCACAGAACAGTTTTCCACTTTGCCACAGTCCATTTTAAATGAGCCTTGGCCCAGAGAAAATGCCTGCGCTTCTGGATAACGCTTAGATATGGCTTCTTTTTTGACCTAGAGTTTTAACCGACAACGGTGAATGGCACGGTGGATTGTGTTCACCGACAATGTTTTCTGGAAGTGTTCCTGAGCCCATGTTGTGATTTTGATTACAGTAGCATTCCTGTATGTGATGCAGTGCCGTCTAAGGGCTGAAGATCAAGAGCATCCAGGTTTTCCGGCTTTGACCACTCACAGAGATTGTTCCAGATTCTCTGAATCTTTGGATGATATTATGGACTGTAGATGATGATAATTTCAAACTCCTTGCAATTTTTCTCTTTTCTTTCTGATATTGCTCCGCTATGTTTTGCCACAGCAATGGGGGATTGGTGATCCTCTGGCCATTTTGACTTCTAAGAGACACTGCCACTCTGAGAGGCTCTTTTTATACCCAATCATGTTGCCACTTGACCTAATAAGTTGCAAATTGTTCCTCCAGCTTTTCTTTATATGTACATTTAACTTTTCCGGCCTCTTATTGCTACCTGTCCCAACTTTTTTGAAATGTGTAGCTCTCATTAAATCCAAAATGAGTCAATATTTGGCATGACATTTCAAAATATTCCACACACTTTTTTTCACACAAAATTTAAATGAAAAAAAAAAAAAAAAAAAATTTGTAAACTGTTTGGATGGATTAACAGTAAATGAGGTTAATAACATAACATAACATAACATAACATAACATAACATAACATAACATAACATAACATAACATAACATAACATAACATAACATAACAACATAACATAACATAACATAACATAACATAACATAACATAACATAACAACATTAATATAATAATATAATATAATATAATATAATATAATATAATGCAACCTTGCGGCATATGTTTTTAAAGCATTTTAAATATATAAATAAATATGTATGTATAAATAAATATTTCTCATGGATTTTGACTTAGTAGTAATGTCGTAATTTTTCCAGAGTTGGGTAATAAGAAATAAATATAATTATTAACAATATTATTCAAATATTATTGAAAGAAAGTTCAGTTGCAGCTGACCGACATCTTCTAGCACCAGGGTTTCATTTACCAAAATAAGCTAGTTGACTTAAGGGCAAAAAACATGTAAGCACAAAACACACTCTAGCATGCAAGCTTGGTGTGTACGTCAGCACAGGTTGTTTACACATCCTGCAACATCTCATCAGAATGTGAACAAAAGCAAATCTGCAGTCTTGATAATACGGTTTAAAACCTCTATAAATGTTTGAGTTGCATCAGCACAGTTGACCACAAAAACTGTTTACTGATTTACATGCAGTCTTGTCTGTATGAAGAGAGTATAACCAAACAGACATTATGCAATGCCTATTTTGGAAACCAACTGGTGTTTTGGTGATTTAGTTGATGTATTAAATCAGTTCTTCTTAAATATACACAGGTGTCCTAACAGAGTAACCACAGGTGTACAGAATCACGTTAACTATGAACATGTACCACTAGCATCTGACAAACAAAAGTGTCACAATACTTAATTTGAAACATTATATTTTATATACTTGCATTACAAGTTGAAAATTAACTGTTGAAAAGTACTACATTGTATAAGTAAAATGGCCATGAGCCTGATCAGAGTGCTACAGTCCAGACAGTGATTTCAAATTCACACAGCTGCTTTTTGTGTTATTAAACCTGCATTCATCCTGATAGTCTGCTGCACGACCTTGCTTCTCCAGCATGACGGACCCTTGGCAGTGTCAGAGAAATTATAAACACAGGCCAGAGGATGAGACTGCTCTCCCCGAAGAGCTCCTGATGAAAGTTCTTTTCCTTATTTTCTCTCCCTCCCTAATTTCTCTGGAATTGTTTTATGAAGCCGTGGTTCAGGGCCAGGGCACTGGCAAAAGGGTCTGATGACAACAATGACAACAAAAAATGTAAAGTTTGGAATTAAATATTTTTCTGCTGCAGCTTTGACTTAAGATTCAGTTGAAGACACAACGCTGAAGTGTTTTGTTATACATATAACTTCAAAAGTTTTGAAACACCTGTGTGGCGAGGTGGACGAGCGAGAGACATGGGAGGGAGTGAGCGAGACCGTGGCGTGAGTGCAAAGGAGTGTGACCTGCGAGCCACACCGGTCTCGAGTCCTTTCATGAGGGAGCTCGGAGGCATGTAAGGACGAGCAACACCAAGGACGAGAGAGGACCAGGCCTGGACTTTATGTTATGGTTTTGTTTATGTTTTATGATGTGTGTGCGGGCAGTCGTCCGTGAGGGGCTGCCCGTGTTGCTTTTGTTTTGTTTATTATTTATAAACAACAGTCTTTGTTGATCGTCCGCCTCCTTCCTTCCCATATTTATGAACGTTATTACAACCTGCCTTGACATGCACATGAAATCCGTAGGGTTTAATATGGAGTTGGCCCACCCTTTTGCAGCTATAAAAGCTTCAAATCTTCTGGGAAGGCTTTCCACAAGGTTTAGGAGTGTGTTTATGGGAATTTTGGACCATTCTTCTAGAAGCGCTTCTGAGGTTAGGCACTGATGTTGGATGAGAAGGCCTGGCTTGCATTCTCCGCTCTAATTTATCCCAAAGGTGTTCTATCAAGATGAGACCAGGACTCTGTGCAGGCCAGTCAAGTTCCTCCACACCAAACTCACTCATCCATGTCTTTATGGACCTTGCTTTATGCACTGGTGCACAGTCATGTTGGAACAGGAAGGGCTCATAGCCAAACTGTTCTCACAAAGTTGGGAGAATGAAATTGTCCAAAATGTCTTGGTATGCTGAAGCATTAAGAGTTCCTTTCACTGGAACTAAGGGGCCATGTCATACACCTGAAGAACAACCCCACACCATAATCCCCCATGCATCAAACTTTACACTTGGCACAATGCAGTCAGACAAGTACCACTCTTCTGGTAACCGCTCAACCCAGACTCGTCCATCGGATTGCCAGACAAAGAAGCATGATTCGTCACTCCACAGAACACGTCTCAACTGCTCTAGAGTCCAGTGGCATACTTTACACCACTGCATCTGGCACTTTGCATTGCACTTAAAGGGGTGATGAATTGAGAAATCAACTTTCCCTTGAGCCTTTGATATATAAAAGGTCATGGTA